>NW_024802938.1:2813558-2933343 GCF_019175285.1 Sceloporus undulatus
CTGACACTTTGAAGTTGAACCAAGACGATTCTAGTAAACTAATCTACCTGATAACGGCAGCCCGAATTGTTTACGCTAAACACTGGAAGAAATCCTATGGCCCCCCAGTTAAGGAATGGGAGGCAAAAATATATGAATATGCAGTAATGGACAACCTATCTATGCTATCAACTGGTAGAACTGTACAACAGTGTAAACGTAAATGGAAATTTTTGTTAGATAAATGAGGAAAAAGAGATGTTACCTCACAGTAACACTTAAGACACCTGTATAATAGGGGAAAAAGTAGTTTATTTCTTTTATGTTTTTTTTGTGTATTGGAAAAATTGTTTGATTGAAGATTTTACTGTTATGCAAATGTATTTAATTATGTAAGAACAGAAAACTCATTAAAAACTATATTAAAAAAAACAACAAAGTTTTATGGGACTCTTTCTTATTTGGGGGCACTTCTTTGCCCCTCCAGGATGAAAAGAATAGACAGTGTGTCTGAGGATTTTTAAAATGTTGGGCCCCAGAGAAGAATAAACATGGAAGCTACACTGCAGAGTTCCATTGCTTATACATCTCCAACCAAAACCATTTCCAAAATAGATACTGCAAAAACTAATTTTACACTTTAGTTATAATAGCCAAATTAGCATCAAGGAAGTGTGAAACATTATTCTGCAGCTATCAGGAACAAAATGTCATATGTAGATCTGTAGCAATACTCTAAAACAGAAAGAGACCAGACCTCCTTTCATTAGTGCTAAAACCTGAAACAAAATTGAAGGAAAGTTAAAAGACGTAACTTTAAAAGACGTAAAAGACTCGAGGGCAGTTAACGACAATAGCAACAACTTTAAACTCTAGCCTCATTTGCACAGTCTGACAAATACTTTTTTCTTCTGCACATATCAAATAAAATATAGTCTGCAATGCAAATCCCTCCAAGTTAAATAGATTGTTCCAAAATAGTTGGACAGAAAGATATTGTACTAAACTGAACTGAAGATGCTAAACATTCAGAAGTCTCAGCCTGAATTTAATACAGCTGAGATATAGGTATGAATTTGAGATAAGCTTAATACTGAATATTAAGGAAACAAAAAGTATGACCATGGAAAAACTACATGGATTCATCCTAGATGAAGACAAACTAGAAAGAGTCATAGAGTTCCCAAATCTTGGATCAAACAGTGATCAGAGCAGAGATTGCAGTCAAGAAATCCAAAAATGACTATGATTGGAAACTGCAGCTATGAAAGAACTAAATGAGATCTTAAAATGTAAAGATGCACAATTAAACACTAAAGTTAGAATAATCCAAGCCATTGTATTCCCCATTACTGTGTACAGATGTGAGAGCTGGACAGTGAAGAAAGCTGATAGAAAGAAATTCCACTCATGTTGGATGTGGTGCTAGAGAAGAGTGCTGAGGATACTGTGGACAGCCAAAAGGACAAACAAGTGGGTCCTATACAGATCAAGCCCAAACACTTCCTGGAAGCCAGGATGGCTGAATTGAGGCTGTTGTAGTTTGGCCACATCATGAGAAGGCATGATTTATTAGAAAAGACAATGATGTTGGGAAAGGGGGAAGGCAGTAGAAAGAAAGGAAGACCACATGCCAAATGGTTAGACTCAATCAGAGAGGCCATGGGATTGAGCATGCAGGACATGAGCAGAGCAATGGAGGACAGAGGGTCTTGGAGGTGTCTCATTCACAGGGTCGCTATAAATTAAGGCCAACTCCAGGGCAATTGCCAACAAGAACAAAAACTTTAAACTTGTCTCACTGTAAGCATTCTTGAGGGAAACAGAATTAAGCCACATCTGAGAAAACATTACAAATGCTTGCTTCTGGCACCAATGATATGGACACTACACTAAGTCTGGCCCATTTAAAAAAAATTGAAGTAAACAAAATGGTTATTGCATTGTAAAAGTGTAACTGTGGATACAGTACTTCATTATTTTGCTTCTTTTTTAGGGCCAACCAGGTTTTCCATTAACAGCACAGTGAACACAATTCATCTGACACAATATTAACAGAGAAAGACTTCTTCACTGCCAGCATTGCTATCTCTTCAGCCTACAAAAAGGCTCTGGTGTGCTCTGACATATTTGGCAGCAGTACTTATGCTTTAAATTAGTTATTTGAGTCGAGCTTTGCAAGGGCAGAGGATGAACTGATAGTATTTGATGAAGAAATGCTTCAGAAAGATAAGCACATTCTTTTATCAATTAGAATTAGTTTTCTGGGTCATTGGTTTTGGAAAGGTTTCTAGATTCATTCATTAATGTCACAAACAAGAATACTGAGTAACTGCTGGGAAGGGAGGATTGGAATAGAGTAGAATGGCTTGAATAATGAAAAGAAACACTCCCTTCTGCACGATTTTCTTGCAGTAGCCTAACACATTTTCTTCTATTTTGCTTTAGGATTATCAGAAACAACTTGAAGATACACAATGACAAAAACTCCAAGTGCAAGACTTTACTTTCTCCCAAAGTAAATAGGCAAATATCCCCTTATATGGAACCCTAAAGAATTTCAGGTGAGATGTCAGCATTATGATAACAGCATCTAGACAGGCGACAAGGAGAACTTAAACAGGTGAAGCAACGCAGGTAATGGATTATTGTCTCGAGGCAACAATGAGATGGATAACAATCAATGAATCCTGACAACATGGAAGTCCTGTAGGAGGATGAATCTCAGGACCAGGAATTAGTTATGCAGTCTTTTCTGTATGGGATTAGCTTCCCCTGAAGTAATAGGTATAGTCTGTGATACTTCTTGCTCCATCTTTGTCCCTGGAGGCATGAATGGAAATGAACTATGTAAACTCCACTTTCGACCTGCCAAAGTGTACCTATACACAGATTACCCAATGAACTGGTAACTTCTCCTTTGTAATGCATTTTCTGCAGAGTTGTTAAAAAGATCCAGAAATATGATGGAAAAATAAGGTTTTTAGACTGATGACAAGGATAGTTGTAAAGGATCACATAACTTCAGCTCTGCCCTAGTTGCCTATTTTTTGTTGTTGTTATGTGCCCTCAACTCATTTAAAACTTACAGCGACCCTAAGGCAGACCTACCAGATGGAATTCAAAGTGCTGATATTGTATATGAAGCCCTAAACCAGTGGTCCCCAAACTGTGCTATTTAAGGGACTTTGGACTTCAGCTCCCAGAATCCCAGACTATTGGCCAACATGGCTGAGGCTTCTGGGAGCTGAACTCCAAAATCTCTTAAAGGGCACAGTTTGGGGACCACTGCCCTAAACAAATAGAGGTCCAATATCTGAATGTCCCCTCTTCCTGCACCAGTCTTCTCATTCCGGTGGGCCACAGGGGTGGGGTATATGTTCATTCTACCACTGTGTGCATGTGCCTTCAACTCACTGGTTGACTTCTGGTGACCTCATGAATTTCATAGCGTTTTCTTTAGTAATACTCCAAGTTGGTTTTGTCAATTCCTTCCTCTGAAATATAATCTACCTGAGTCCAAGTACTGACCAGGACTGATGCTGTTTACCATCCAAAATCAATATTTGATCCAAGGTACAGGAATGCTTCAACTATTTTAATTACCTTATTGTCCAAGTTGATTATTTTTTTTAGATACGAGCCTGAGACTGAGAGAAGTAGCTTGCATAAAGACACATTAGATTTAAACTATGGATTTCTTAGATTATATTTAGATATCTAAACCCTATTGGTTGGTCTTAATTAGAAAAGGTTGATTAAAACAACAGTTGAGTGGCGAGTCATTATTTAGGGTAATCCTACTGATTCAGTGGGTCTACTCTAATTGTAACTAACAGGGTGGAAGCTTTATACTGCAACAGCCAATAGCGAACAAGACATTAAAACACCTATTTTATTAAATATGCCTTAACATAAAACAAATCACACATCAGCCAGAACAGCTTTGGCTATGTACTTTGCACATGAGCTGAAGACAAACAATGCCATGTTCACTGACTGAACATAGGAAGAGTATAAAGACAAAAGGAGTTTTCAGAAAACTAGAAAGTCAGTGCCAACAATGGACCTTCTGTACACAGTAGGATATTTCTAACTATGAATACTGGAGGATGGTTAATGGTTTCTTTCTCTTCCTCCTCCTTTTGTTGATGTTTCCCTTTCTCAAGCCATCCTGCCATTAAGAAACTTTCAGAACTTGACTCAGCTTGTTTAGCTTATTTACCAATTCCACTCTTGAGTCTCATTGAGGGTCACAACTTTAAGAAAAGAGGCAATCAGCATTTGAGAATTTCACATATTCTCCCATAAACTGGGAAGAATGGCACTGGTCTTTGGCTTGGTGACAAACAACAACTTTGGATGCCTGGTATTTATGGCACAGCAAGCCCCAAGTGCATCATTTTGTACATTAACCTATCCTTTTGATAGTCTAATCATGCCTACTGTTTTATAATTAACAATTATCACTGTTCTATAACTCCCATGAGCTCATACACATTAGTATGAGTAACAAGCTCCTAACTGGAAAGACAGGATGATCACTCTGTGTTTCGGTTCTCAGCATCTCTAAAGAATCAGGTAAGAGATGTAATCACTGCTAATAAGATCATATAATACTTGGCTAAACAGACAGACAGTTCAATATAAGACAGCACCACTTGTTCATATGTGCTTGTATGGGCAAGGAATTTGAAGCATTTATTTCTTCAGGAAGTATACCAGGATTTTACTTCTAAATGTCAGTGAGGGATTGTCACACCTTCTCTTAACTATAGGCCAAAACCTTATTTACACATGCCAGCAACCACTATTTTTACAAGAAAAACACTTTTACAGTTGTTGAAAGCTCTAATACAGTGGGCCTTTGATATCTGCTGGGGTTTGGTTTCAGGAACCCAACCCCCCCCCCCCCCAATATTGATACCAATATTCCTTATTGGAATTTATAAAAAAAATTAGTACTTTTAAGCCATGGATAGTTGAATCTGCGGATAAAAAAATCTGTGGATATGGAGGGCTGACTATACCAACCTAATGTGTTGGTAATACAACTGTGTATATTGCACTGTTTTTCTAGCACCCAAAAAGTTTTTGGGTTATGACTTTGCTATTCCCATTTTGTGCATACAAGGCTGAGGCTGCACTCAGACAGTGAACATTCATTCTGTGATTGCTTATTAAGATGATACCCTTGTTATCAGAATGTCTTCCTTTTGTTAAAGTGCATCATTCTGAACATATTAGTCTCTCTTCCAACAAATATTTTAGTGCAATTCATTAAATCACAAATCCCCTCTCTCCTGCAGAAGTAGCCAATGGCAGAATCCATCACACAAAGAAATTATTCACAGTACTTTGTGATACAAAATTCAAATGCCATGGAGCCATTGAGCAACATAACAAAGGAAGTGTGTACTGTATTCTGTGATCTTCTCATTGGAAAAAAAAGTATGTAAAAAAATCAGAAATAAAGAACACAATCCTAAGCATATTTCGTTAGAACAGTATGAAGAGAGATCTTGAAACACCTTTGAGACTAACTGAAAGAAAGAAGTTGGCAGCATGAGCTTTCATAGACTTCAGTCTACTTCCTCAGATGCATTAGTTAGAACAGTGCTTCTTTTAAAAAAAGTTTAAGATAAAGCTGCAAATATTTAAGTTCAATGTCTTCTGTGAAAACATTTGCCATCTACCTATGTTGAACAGCATGGATTGAGCTAGGACTGTTTTTTTTTATTCCAAAGGTTAACCAGAAAGAACAAAGTACATGATTCCACAGCCGTAACATTAATGTAGATTAGAAAACATGATTTGCACGGAAATGTAATTAACAGAACAGAAAAATTATCTTCATGAATGGAAGGAAGATACTCAAATACTCAGAAAGTATGTTGCATTAAAGTAGCCTGGAATAAATAAAATAAAGTTGATAATATAAACAAACAACACTTAAATACAGGAGAATCAATGTCAAATGAAGTCCACAAAGAATATGAAAGCAATATGACTGACACAGCAATTCTTTACATGTTTACATAAACATATGTCCCACAGTGTTCAAGGCTACTTGTACGTATGTGCCTTCAAGTCAAGAGTTGATTGATTTACTATGACATCACAAATGCATCAAGCAAGGAATACTCAGAGGTGGGTTGCCATTGCCCTCTTCTGAAATATAGCCTACACTATCTGGTATTCCTTGGCAGTCCTCCTATCCAAGTACTTTGTTGTTAATTGTTCCCAAGTCATGTTCAGATCATGGCAACCCTGTGGAAGAGACATCTTCGTGATGTACTGTCTTCAGCCTCTCTGTTCAGGCCTTTCAGGCTCAGGCCTATGTCCTCCTTGACTGAGTTTACAGTGGTGCCTCGGGTTACGAAATTAATTCGTTCCGCGGCTAATTTCGTAACCCGAAAAACCTTCGTAACCCGAATTGCCATAGGCGCTAATGGGGAAAAAAGCCGCGGCTCTGCCGCGGCTCCATTTAAACAGCGCCGGAGTTTTTTCGTAACCCGAAAAAACTTTCGTAACCCGAAACAATAAATCCCTATGGGATTTTTTCGTATCCCAAAAAATTCGTAACCTGGGTATTTCGTATCCCGAGGTACCACTGTAATTATGTGGTGTGTGGTTTTCCTCTCCTACTTCCCTCCACCTTTCCTTGCATCATTGCCTTTTCGAATGATTCATTTTTTCTCATATGGTCAAAGTACAACAGTCTCAATTTAATCATCTCGACTTCTAGAGAGAGTTCAGGCTTGATCTGTTCTAGGACCCATTTGTTTGTCTTTTTGGCTGTCTACAGTATTCTCAGTACTTTTGTCCAGCAATACATTTCAAATGAGTTGATTCCTATTCGGTTTTTTTTCACTGTCCAGCTCTCACATCTGTGATGGAGAATCCAAGTACTGTACTATCATCACTTTAGTACTAAGAATTGTCTTTACGCTCTATGTTCTTGTCCAGTTCTTTCTTAGCTGCCCTTCCCAATCCTAGTCTTCTTCTGATGTCTTGACTAAGCAGTACTAACCAGACCTGATCCTGCTTGGCTTCCAAGATCAGATACAATGTGGTACCTTCAGATAAATGCAGATCTAGGATTGCCACTTAACTTAAGGAAGGATATGAGAAAATGAAAAGTCCTAATGAGATTACAAATTTACAGATAAACCAATTTAGAATACAGTTTAATCAAGGACTCTTTATGTTTTTCAGAGATCCAAAACACATTGCAGAAATAATCCAGTCTGAGATCGCTTTAACTGCTCTGGTTCAGTGCTACGGAATCCTGGGATTTGTAGCTTATTGTGGAACTGACAGAAAAGGCTCAATGTCTCACAAAACTACAGTTCCCAGGATTCCCTAGCATTGAACCAGGGCATGTTAAAGCGATATTGAACTGGATTGTTTCTGTCATGGGTTTTGCACCTCAGTCATTAAGAGGATGGAATCACATAGTTAACTGATGTCTGTAGTAATGAGGGGAAAAAGCAATGTATGCTATCTTGAGAGAAAAGAACGGTATATAGTATACATACAATATAAAACAATAGTACTGCCAGCCCTATGTATCCTCAGATTCTTTATCCATGGATTCAAGCAAAAAAAATATATACATACTCAAAACCGAGTCTTGATTTTGCCATCTTGTATAAGGGGCTCCATTTCACTATGGCATCGTATTTAATGTGACTTGAGCATCCATGGATTTTGGTATCCACAAGGGGTCCTGGAACCAAATCCCAGCAGATACCAAAGGACCACTGTAATAATAAATTTGACTATTTCTCCCTTTTAGTACATTAATCTAAAAAAAAAAAAACCCACAAAAGAAATTACAGGGGATAGTTATTTCAAAACAACTAGGATAAAGTACAAAGGTGCAGTGTGTGTACAACATGCAGATCAGTGTACAACATGCAGATCAGAGTTATCATTCAATTGGGGGAGAGGGAGAAATCTCACTTATAGACACTCCCATTAAAATGGGAGCAGAATTCAAGAACATAGCCACGTTATTCTGCCATATCAGTATGCAAAGATATCTTCTTTTAGCACCTTTAAGACTAAAGGTTCTACCAGATCCCTTTGTATCTCATAAACACAGGTTAACTAATCCACCTGTTTCACAGAAACACGGAATGACTCTACATTGTAGAAATAATGCAGCCACTTGACACCACTTTCACTGCCACATCTCCATCCTACAGAATCCTGGGATTTGTAGTTTGGTAAGGCACAAGCCCTCTTTGACATAGAAGGCTGAAGCCCTTGTAAAACTACAAATCCCAGGAGTTCCTTAGGATGCACTTCAAGCGGTATCAAACTGCATTGTTTCTACAATGTAGATGACCTTGGGCAAGTCCCACTCTCTCAGCCTCAGAGACTGACCATGGCAAGCCCCCCTCTGAAGACACTTGCCAAGAAAACCTTGTGATAGGGTTGTCCTAAGTCAGAAAGGATTTGAAGGTACACAACAACAACAACAGATGCACCTCTGCTTTTAATGAAGATGACTCTTGAAAATCTGCCTTAATGTAGGCAGAACGCAAGTCCAAGACTGCAATAAATTTCTTCAGAGAGGGGTTTGCCATTGCCATTCTCTGAGGCTGAGAGAGTGTGATTTGCCCAAGTTCACCTAGTGGGTTTCCATAGCTGAGCTGGGACAGAGTGACCAGATGTGTCTTCACCACACAAAGGAGGACAAAGCACCACAACATGTAGGCTATTCAAGAAAAATGGAGGCCATGACCAAATAAAAGCTAAAAACACTCCTAGAAATGTAAATCCATGCTTCTCAGTCATACTCAAAATGGAGAACACTTTGGAATTCCCCCTGGACAAAACATAAAAGCTAAAAACACTCCTAGGAATGTAAATCCATGCTTCTTGGTCCTGCTCAAAATGGGGGACATTTTGGAATTCCTACTGGACAGAAAATAAAAGCTAAAACACTATTGTAAATATAAATCCATGCTCCTTACTCCTGGTCAAAATGGGAGGACATTTTGGAATTCCTCCTGGACAGAAGAAGGTTCGAATGGAGGGTGTGTCCTGGAAAAGGAGGAAAAGTCTGCTTATCCTGATCACAGGGTTTTCTTGGCAAAGTTTCTTCAGAGCTGGACCATCCTCTGAGGCTAAGAGAGTGTGACTTGCTCCCAAGGTCACCCAATTGGGCTTCCATGGCTGAAAGGGAGACAGAGTGGCCAGGTGTGTCCTCACCACACAAAGGAGGACAAGGCACCACAAAACATAACAAAGAACTTCTTTGAAGCTTTCCATCCCCCCCCCCCCCCCCCCCCCCACAAAATACACTACTGTACTTGATTATTGATTTGATTATTATTTTGACTTAGAGCCAGTTTAGCCATGAAAACCCACTGGGATCAAGCCACACTCTCTCAGCCTCAGGGGAACCCAGGGCAGTTAAAGCAGCCCCAAACTGGATTATTCCTGAAGTGTGTTTGGGATCAAATGTCTTCAAACAGCCCTGGCTCAATTGCTAGGGAATCCTGGGATGTGTGCTTTTTTGGTGAGACATTGAGTGCTGTCTGTCAGAGAAAACCCTGGTGCCACAATAAACCACAGTTCCCAGGATTCCCTAGCACTGAGCCAGGGCAGTTAAAGCGGTCTCAGACTGGATTATTTCCGCAGTGTGTCTTGGACCATAATGCCTCACACTGCTTTAACAGCCACAACAAACTACAATACCCAGGATTCCCTAGCAATGGCAAAACCCACCACTGAGCCAAAAGAAACACAGGATAGGGCAGACGCTGACAACGACTTCATAACACAACACAACAACAACAACAACATTTGATTGTTAAATTATGTGACAACTGAGGAGGTGGGAGGGGGGTTGTAAAAGAAAAGAGAGAGAAGCACAGGAAGCCTTCCACATTTCAGGAGAGAGGGGCAGAGAGAGATGGGGGGCCTCCAGCATCCCTACCTTGTTCCTAGGAACCTACTATCCAGGGCAAGGAAGAGCACTACAGCGGACCAGAAAGGAGACCCTTCTCCAGCTAAACACAGAGGGAGGGCACTGACAGCTCCCAGCATGCACCGCGGCGGCTTCCGCCCTTTGCCTTCCCTTCCGCCATCATCTTCCCTTCGCCTTGCGCGGCAGCGCCCCCTGCAGGACTAGAACAGGATAGCGCCCCCTTCTATCTGCCATTTGGCGCAGGCTTCTTCTCTATGGTCCAAAACACACTGCAGAAATAACCCAATTTGAGACTGTTTTAACTGCCCTGGCTCAGTGCTAGGGAATCCTGGGAACTGTAGTTCTATGAGACATTTAGCCTTCTCTGTCAGAGAGCTCTGGTACCACAATAAACTACAGCTCCCAGGATCCCATAGCACAGAGCCAGGGCTATGTTGTTTTAACTTTGTGGTTTTGTAAACTGTCCAATCAAAAATAATAATAATTATAAGCCGCTCTGAGAGCCTTTAGGGCTGGGCATAAATACCATATATAAATAAATAAATCTGTAGTTTTGTGAAATACAGTATCGAGCTTTGTCTCCAGAGATTCAGATGTTATGCAGGGCTGCCAAATTGAAAAGTGGGCACAGCTCCTGTGGCTTTAATGGCTGTGCAGAAGAGAGAATTTCAGCAGGTGTTGCTTGTCACACAGCCAGGTAACATGCAACACCTGCTACAACTTCCCTCTTCTACACAACCATTAAACAAAGCACAGGTGCTGTCTTCAGTGCTCACTGTCACATATGCACTTCCAAATTACTTCAACAGAACTAACTGAAGCCAGTTTTGTTGCTTTAGTTAGATGCTTCTGGGCCATAATTAAAAACGGAAGGAGGAGTTTTCTGGCACATTTTAAAAATGTTTTAATTTTGCATGTATTCTTCCCTGGGGTTGTGTTAGCCGTAGTGCATTTCTCTAAATTTTGATGTGTGTGGTATTCCACATGACCTCAGCTCAGATGGACCCTGTCAGGCCAGCCACAATTATCCTCAAAGCAGGAGGACATGACTTTCAATAAAGTCAACCTCATGAGGCCTCTTGAGAACAATTCCCCCCAGACTGGCCCAAAAGTTAGTTTGGGAGTCGCTAATGGAATCAGTATTGCCTCCAATAATCAGAAGAATGGGCGATGGTTGTCTAAGATCTCTCACCTGATGAGCCAGCTACCAATTTTACTCCTTCCCCATTTCCCATGATTGTTGCCAGACCAGATTGCCTCACCCAAACAAACACCTTTGTCCAGACCATCAAGCACTTTTGCCCTGGGCTAGTTTTCACCCTTAAAACCCCCTGGAAAACTTTCCCCAGTGTGAAGGCCAAAATTTCATGGGAACTTTATGTCACCGTGGTTTCTGTTCTAGCACAGACACTACCATTCATCTAACGCTCTCGTAACGGTTGTGTCTCACCCCCATCTCATCCCATTGGACCCCCGGAAGTGAGCCTCATCTAGAGTAAATATCTCTGTTAGTTCTGCCTCAGCCTCTTCCAAGCTAACTCCTGGTTTCCTGAGACTTGAATGAATGTGTGTGTGATGGTGAACTGGTGTGTGATTTTTAATAAAATAATACTTTAATTTGAGGAGCCTGATTCTGCATCATTTTTAAAGATCTCTCTGTCCCTTTTCTTACAGACTTCCTAGCCGAGCTGGTGTTGGTTGGAGTCACCAAGGCTCTTAGTCCTGGGTGACTTCAACATCCCACTCGGGGCCAGTTCAACAAATCTAACAGGGCAGCTTGGGAGTTCATGGCTTCTATGACAAACATGGGCCTATCCCAATTAGTCTCCAGGCCAACACATTGTGCAGGTCGTTTTAGTACAGAACAGGTATGTCCATGGGCAGAGGTAGTTAATACCACTGTATTGTCATGGACGGATCATTTCCTGATCAAGTTTGGACTAAAAGCCATTATTTAACCCCTTGGGGCTGGAAGATCCATTAGAATGGTCCTCTCACGAAGGCTGATGGAACCTGTCAGATTCCAGAATGCCTTAGAGGGTTCAATGGTTGGTGACACTGGTGATTCTGCTGAGGTCTTGGTTAATATTTGGAATAGAGATCTTAGCAAGGCTATAGACACAATCGCTACTAAGCATCCTTTCCAGCCCACTTCAAATCGTAAACTATGGTATACCGAAGACCTTAGAAATATGAAGTGTGTTGGACAATAACTAGAGTGCCACTGACGGAAGACTCATCTCCTATCTGGTAAGACACTCCATAGGAATTTTCTTGATTCCTATGGAGTGGCAATACGTGCAGCGAAGAAATCTTTCTCCTCTGCACGTATTGCGTCTGCAAAGTCTCATCCAGCAGAAACTGTTCAGCGTGGTGAGGGATCTCACTCAAGTACCCACCATCCAGAACCTTTTATTAGAACCTACTACAACCTACTGTGAAGCATTGAACAACTACTTTGGAGATAAAATCTCTCAGATAGGAGCTGACTTGGATGCTGGCATTACTGCACAGGTAATAGGAGAGGTGTCCAGTAACTCTGCGAACAATGTTATACTGGATCAATTTGAATCAATGAGTACCGGGGACATGGACAAGCTTCTTGGTAGTGTGAAAAAAACCACAACTTGCTCTCTCGATCCTTGCCCTTCATAGCTGGCTGTCCAGGATGGAGAAACAATTAGGATATAATTAATGCATATCTCAGGGAAGGCCGATTACCAGCTTGTTTAAAAGAAGCAGTGGTAAAACCACTCTAGAAAAAGCCTTCCCTAGATCTGTTGGACAAAAACAACTACATATAGACCAGTCTCCTATTTTACATTCCTGAGCAAAGTGATTCAGAGAGCTGTTGCTATTCAACTCTAAGTAGTCTTGGATGAAACAGAATATCTAGATCCATTTCAAACTGGCTTTAGGACAGGATATGGAATTGAGACTGCTATGGTCACCTTAGTCAACAATCTCCGTCTGGGTATTGACAGGGGAAGTGTGACCCCGTTGTTACTTTTGGACCTCTCAGTGGCCTTTGATACCATCGACCATGGTATCCTTCTAGAACGCCTGCGAGAACTGGGAGTCAGAGGCACTGCTTTGCAGTGGTTCCATTCCTAAATTGCAGGCAGATTCCAGATGGTGATGCTTGGAGACAGTTACTCATCTAAAAGGGGGTTGTCTCCAATGCTATTTAATATTTACATGAATCCGCTGGGTGAGATCATTCGGAGACATGGGGCGGGCTGTTATCATCACGCTGATGACACCCAGATATGCTTCTCCATGTCTCAGACTGCTGCAGTGACTAAGGATGGCATCTCTCCTCTAAATGAATGTCTTAAGGCAGTTATGGACTGGATGAGGAAAAACAGGCTAAAACTGAATCCAGATAAGACGGAGGTACTCAGTATAGGGACCTCTAATCCAGGTATGGAGATATGTTCACTGGTCCTAGATGGGGTCAGATTTCCCCTAAAGGACTATGTTTGCAATTTGGAAGTACTCCTGGACTCATCGCTCCAGTTGTCAGTCCAGATAGATAAATAAATAATAATAATAATAGATGTGACAACCAAGATTGCCTGTTATCAACTTCGGCTGATATGCCAACTGCGACCCTACCTGGAGCTTTGGGGCCTGAAAATGGTGGTACATGCGCTGGTAACCTCTCAACTTGACTTCTGCAATGCACTCTACATGAGGCTACCCTTGTGCCAAGTTCAGAAACTTCAATTGGTTCAAAACATAGCAGCCAGGCTGGTCGCCGGTAAATTTAGAAGTGACCATATAACACCAATCTTAAAATCTCTACATTGGCTGCCAATCAGTTTCCAGGCACAGTACAAGGTGTTGGTAGTAACCTTTAAAGCCCTTCATGGTTTGGGTCCAGTCTACTTGCAGGCACGCCATACAATCTCCATACAATCCACCTTACACACTCAGGTCCTCTGGGAAAAATCTATTGCAGCCTAGGAAGACCAGCTTGGCTGCGGTCACCCAGAGGACCTTCTCTGCCGCTCCTAAACTTTGGAATGACCTGCCAGAAGAGATCTGTCTTATTATGACTCTTGACGCCTTTAAGAAGGCTGTCAAGACGGATCTCTTCCAGCAGGCCTTCCCTGACTGACCATCCCGTAACATTAGCATGGTTTGGATCTTACAATTTATAATTTATTAATTTAATTGTAATTCACAATTGTTGTTGTTTAGTTGAAATTGGAGTCTAAGGGAATTGTGTTCTTTTTATTTTATGCACATTTTATATTGTTATTATTACTAACGTATTTTATGGTTGCAACCTGCCTCGATCCTCTGGGAGAGGCAGGCTATAAATAAATTTATTATTATTATTCAAGAAAAATGGAGGACATGACCAAAGCAAAGCTAAAAGAAAACAAAGAAAGCTTAAAAGAAAGCAGAAAAGTAAATTTGTGCGTCTTAGTGATAGTCTCAAAATGCAGGACATTTTGCAGTTCCTCTTGGACAGAAAATAAAAGCTCAAAACATTCTTAGAAATGTCAATGCATGCTTTTTAGTCAGGCTCAAAATGGAGGACATTTTGGAATTCTTCCTGGACAGAAAATAAAATAAAATAAAAAAAAACCAAAAAAAAAAAAAAAACCACTCCTGGAAATGTCAATCCATGCTTCTTAGTGATATACTCAAAATGGAGGACATTCTACAATTCCTCCTGGACGGAGAATAAAGGCTAATAACACTTCTAGAAATACCAATCGATGATTCTGAGTGATATTCTTAAAATGGAGGACATTTTGCAATTCCTCTTGGACAGAGAATAAAAGCTAAAAACAGTCTTAGGTGCAGTACAGAGCTGCCCCAAAGGGGTGGCCTGCTGCACCTGCCCCTTTTTGCGGTGGATTGGGGCCAGAGCAACCTCACCGGCAGCCCTACGGCCCCAATCGTTTTCCAGGCCACGGAGAAGCAGCAAAATGCCACTTCTCCATAGCCCAGAAAAGGGGTGTCCTTGGGGCTTCAAATAATCGTCTGACTGTCAAATAATTCAAAGTAAAGCCAAGCCAGATCTTTCTCCAACAAGATCCTTTCTCTTCAGGATCGTTCCCTTGGCCATGCGGTTGGTGTGGGAACGATCTGCTCCCCAAAAGGAGCTCTGTAAGCAGCCTGGGGCGGCACGGAGATGTCACGCATGTGCAATGCTGTTTGGATGTGGCGCACACATGACATCAAGGACGCACGCTACGTATGGATGGCACCATGTAAAATGGCACCATATATATTAGGGTTGCAGAGCGTGTGGTTTCCACGCGCTCTGGAACCCTAATTTCAGCACCAACACAGCGTTTTGTGCCCGCTGCTTGCTTGCTTTTTAGTGATGTTCAAAATGGAAGACATTTTCCAATTCCTCTTGGGCAGAAAATAAAAGCTAAAAAACATTTCTAAACGTGTCAATGCATGCTTCTTGGTGATGTTTTCAACATGGAGGCCATTTTGCAATTCCTCTTGGACAGAAAATAAAGCTAAAAGCTCTCCTCCTAGAAATGTCAATGCATGCTTCTTAGTGATGTTCTCAAGAGGGAGGACATTTTGCAATTTCAAGAAGGCTTGAAATGTAAGCCACGTCCTGGAAAAGGAGGCCTTGCCACCCTGCCCAGGAGAAAGCAGAAAAGAAAAGAAATGCAGCAGTGCTCCAGCCCAGCCAAGCCCTGAGCCTCCTGGGTGCAGAGGGCGCTGTGGCTGAGGCTTCCCTCTTTTGCTGGCTGGGTTCAGAGGAAAGGAAGAGCTTCCTGGTCTGCCTTTTCCTTCCTGCCCCACATGGGCTCCTTCCTTGGGCAAAACCCCATCTTTTCTTGGCTGGCACTCATGGCACTGTTCCTGGAGGTGAGGCAGAGGACCCAGACAGGGCTTCTCATTATCAGGTACTTTATTTCTTCTTCCCCCATCTTCCTTTTGCTCAGGTTGAGGGCAGTTTTTGCAGGAAGTGTCAAAAATATCAGTGAATGCTAAGGATGCAAAAGGATCTTGCATGCATCCCTCTTGCATGCATTCACTTTAAGACAAGTGAAAGAAAGAAGCTGTTAGCATGAGCTTTCCTAGACTTGAGCCTGTTTCCTCAGATGCAGTGTGTGCAAAGGGATCTTGCAACTCCCTTTAGGACTAAGTGAAAGAAAGAAGCTGTTAGCATGAGCTTTCCTAGACCTGAGGTTACTTCCTCAGATGCATGTTACTTAGTTCTGTACAGTACAGTATTTGAAATGAGTATGCAAAGGGGAGCTTGCAGCACCTTTGGGACTAAGTGAAAGAAAAAAGTTGGCAACATGAGCTTTCCTAGACTTGAGCTTATTCCTTCAAGTGCAGTGTATTCACAAAGGTTATTTAAAATGTGCTGGAGGAGAGTTCTGCAGATACCATGCGAACTGCTAAAAGATTAGTAAACAGGTCCTAGAGCAAATTAAGCCTGATCTCTTCCTAGAAGCCAGGATGAGTAAACCCAGGCTGCTGTACTTTAGACGTAGCATGAAAAGACTTACAAATGCTTGGGAAACTGGAGAGTCTCCAAGAGCTGAGCAGGCTGCCTGAGCACTTTGTCTGCATCTAAACAGCAGAATTAATGCAGTTTGATATTGCTTGAATAGTCATAACGTATCTTGTACATCTTATGCACATAGATAGACGGAAAGTAATTTTATAAAATTAAATAATTTTGTGCATGAAGCAAAGTTTGCGTATATTGAACCATCAGAAAGGAAAGGTGTCACTTTCTCAGTCACCCATGAAAAAGAGTTTGGCTTTTGGAGTACTTCAGATTTTGGAATTCTGGATAAGGGAGAATCAACCTGTATATGTTACATTAATGTGTCCAGGGACGTAGCCAAGGGGGAGATCTTGGGGTCCGGACCCCCCCCTTCCATTAGAAAAATGAATGGCGCGTGCTGCTGCACTGCCACGCCTAGGGTTGCCATAAGTCAGGACCTCCAAACTGGGACAAATGTAGGACAAATATAGGATGACTTTTCAAATGTAGGACATAGTTTTAATAAATGGAGGACACGTGAAAAAAATTGACGATTTTTTTTTAAAATGTTAATATAAATGCATGTTTCTTAGCCATAATCCAAATGGAGGACATTTTGAAATTTGACAGAAGAGGACATATCCTGAAAAAGGAGGAGGATGTCTGGTCACCTTGTCTGTGGTCCAAAATACACTGCAGAAATAAAACAATGCTGGACTGAAATGCCCAGAGTTCCTCACCAAAGCTGCGTCCACACTGAGGAAATAATCCAGTTTGAGAGTGACTTAACTGTCCTGGGTTAGTACTGGGGAATGCTGGGAATTGTAGTACACTGTGGCCCCAGAGCTATCTCTGACAGGGACTCACATAACCCTCCAAACGTTGTTGAACTGCAGTGCCCAGAATTCCTCACCAAGTGCATCCACACTGAGGAAATGGTCCAGTTTGAGACTGCTCAGTGCTGGAGAATCCTGGGAATTGTAGTCTATTGTGGCCTCAGAGCCATCTCTGACAGAGAAGTCTCAATGGCCTGTTACAGACAGCCAAAGTAAAGCTGCTTCAAGTCACAGTGGAGGTATGGTATTTCAATGATGCATGCGTCCTAAGAGTCCAGAATTCGCACCAAAGCCATGCTCCAGGCTGGAGACCAGGGTTCAAATCCCGGCTCAGCCATGTAAACCCACTGGGTAATCTCGGGCACGTCACACACTCTCAGCCTCAAAGGATGACAGTGGCAAACCTGTCTGAAGAAACTAGCCAAGAAAATCCTATGATAGGTTTGCCTTAAGGTTGTCATAAGTTGGAAATGACTTGAAAACACCCAATATCCACAACAACTAACTTTCACAATCCTATCAGTGTGTTGATTGCAAAGCATTTTCAAATGGAACATACTTGCTTCTTTTTAAAACATAGAGAACTGAAGCTGGAAAGCTGGCCTGTGGATATTACTGTGATGCCATCCTTAATAGAGCTTAAAACTGGTGAAGACTGCAAGGCACTGAAGCTTCCACAAGAGGTCAAACTTGTTCCTTCTTCATGTCGTGGACTGCAGTATGTGCCTGGTGATGGCTTACATATGAGATTTCTAGTTCAAGCAAGTTTAAATACAGGTAAGAAAATGACTGACAATATATGTATGTGTGTGTGTTTGTCTTTAGTGATGTGCTTTTTGTAATGCAAGCAGGTTGAACTGTAAAGGATTAAGTCCATTTTCCAGAAACTACAATTTGCTTGAGCAGTATGGGATTGTGGAAGGTTTAACTTTTAGCTGTGAGATTTGTTTAAAAAGACTTCACAATTCTGGCTGCTTTCTTTTTTCTGTTTTGCCTCTAAAATGTCATTAAGTCCAACATGGATTTTATTGGATTACTCTCTATGCTGAACCTATTGAAACCAAAAGTTACTAACAGTCTTGATTTCTCAGCAAGACAAATGCAAAATAATATTGTGGTATTAAAACAAAGTTTCCTTACATTCACTGTTGTGGGTTTTGTGACTCTGACATATAAGTCTGTGCTCCAACTCTCATTTAAGTAGTTCCAGAAATTATACTGTTCAGTTTATCCTTTCACTTTACTTCACATCTTTGCCTTAGTATTGCCAGTGGAAATCTTGGCTGCAGTCAGTGAGACATATGGCTGAAATCCTCTGTCAGAGCAAACCCCATTGAGCTCAGACGGGCTTATTTATGAGTAGAAATGTATAGGTTTGTACAGTAAGTCACATGAAATGTTGGTCATGGAATGGGATGGAAATTTCCCCCACTGTCACCTTTCCAGTGACGTATTTTATCTGCTATAGTTTATTAATGTTGCTTTTAAAAATGGCAGAAATAATACTTTATTGCTGCTTGATCAGAGTTATGCATATTTTTCCAGATTTCTAGGACTCAGATTATTTCTGTTGATATTCTCTATATTATATTAATATAGGAATGGGGATTATGGCACCCTGTAGTTGCTGCTGGACTACAGTTCTTTCCTCTTTTACCCTTGACTATGATGTGTTGGGCTGATAGGATTAGGGGGGAACCCACATGCTTCCCACAGAAGTATTATAAAATATTATTTTAATCATAGCCGTGTTAGTCTGGAAAATCAGTGTACAAACGGATCTTGTAGCATCTTTCAGCCTAACAAAGAAAGAAGTTGGTAGCTTGAACTTTCATAGACTTAACCCTACCTTCTCAGATGCATGTTTGAGTCCAAACTTGCATCTGACGAAGTAGGCTCCAGTTTAAGAAAGCTCATACTACCAACTTCTTTCTTTCAGTTAGTCTCAAAGGTGCTACAAAATCCCTTTGCATATTGGTATTTTAACCAGATTATGTTGTAGGAGTGTTATAATAATGGCAGAAAAGTAATGTGTTTATAATATTTTTGTGTTCTGTCTTCAGAAAAGCTGGTCCTTTTTTGATGCACTGTTGGGAAAGCCCTTGCAGTGTAATGGTGATACGGATCTGTCTTTCTTCTTATTATTTTTAAAGAGTTTTATTCAACAGACATAATAAAAATGTACGTGAACAACAAGACAAACAAGAAAAAATATAAATATAGTAGTATTAATGAAGTTGAACAAACAATATATATAATAAAAAATTGACCACCTTACACCAGTTGATTAGCTAGTATTTTAGTATATCTTTGTTGTACATGTATTATGTCTCTATATAATACACATATTTTAAACAGTTATCTGAATGTCTAATCATAGTAACTCCTTATACCGTGTTAATATTCAACCTTCTCATTCTACACAACCCCTATTCTCTCTTTCATATTGCTTCTCTCTATAGCCTTCTTAATGTCCTCCCTAACTTGTTTCCTTCTCTCCCTCTCCCCTCCCCTTCTTTCCTTTGCATCCTGTTTCACTTCCAAAATACCTTCTTATATTCTTATATTCTTCTTCTACTTACTCTTATCTCTCTCTTCACATACTCTTACCTTTCCACCTACATGCTTTTGCCTTCATTACGTAAGCCTTTACTCTCTCTTCTCTGTCTTTCACATGAGCTAGGCAGCACAGTGGGGAAGTATATGAGCAGCAAACCATAAGAAGAGCTTAGGTACATCAGCTGAAATATCTGTAAAGTCCAGCACCTGTTTCCCCATAATGATAACTAGCAGGAATTAATACTCTGTGCTCCAGAAAATGTCTGCTTCACATCTCACTCCAGCTTTGACTTTACCAGGGGCCCTTTCATTTTATATAGCACTGTGATTCCACTTTAACTTCCATGGTAGCATCCTATGTAATCCTGGGGTTTACAGTTTAGGGAGAAGTATTCAGAAATCTTGGCCAGATCGCTCCAGTCCCTCACCAAACTACATACCCCAGGACTCCATAGGATGCAAACATGGCAATTAAAGTAGAATCATAGCACTTGTGTGAAAGGACTCCTGGTGTTTGTTTCAGGCTGCTGTTTATGCCATATGAGAATCATACTAATAAACTTACCTTACAGTAGATTCAGCTGTCTTCACCTTGGTCAGTTGTAGATTGCATTGTTACTGAGATAACATATATCTCATGTCCAAATTCTTGAACTAAGCTATAAAAATAGTATTTGTTGTGTCAATCCTGTCCTCTACATGGGAATGCCATGAGAATGTTACTTGCTTTTTTACTGTTGAAAGTAATGTAGGTCTTCTTCATTATCTTTTCAGAAATGCTGCCAACTGTTGGTGACAGTCTTAAATCCAAAAAGCGCTTCACCTTTTACTGCCAGACTTGTGGCGAGAGTATAATAAGTGATCAGTAAGTGCTGGGATCCTTATTTTATGTCTTTTCTGTGGATTGATGGATTTGGAAAGTAATTGGATCATTCTAATAGAGAGCCAGCATGATGTAGTGGTTTGAGTGTACTACAACTCTGAAGAACAGGGTTCAGTTCCCAGCTTGGCTGTGGAAACCCCCTGAGTGACCTTGGGCAGGTCACATGCTCTCAGCCTCACGGGACGGCAATGGCAAACCTCCCCTAATGAAATCTTTTAACTTTATTTCCATATTTTAAAAAAATTACAATAACAGTATTGTTTACAGCTCATTTTTTCATAATATTCAACAAATAAATTTTGCATATAATCCATTTCTGTTATCTTACATAACGCTTTTATATTTCTTTTACTTTCCTAAACAAATCTTGATCCATGATAGGTTCACCTTAAGGTTGCCATAAGTCAGAAACAACTTGAAGGCACACAACAACAGAAAGTGTGAAGACTTCCTTGGTGAAGCCTTTGCTCCTGACAATCTAGTTTGTATTGGTATAGCATTAAAGTTGGGTTGGGAATATGACTCTTTGGACAAGCAACCAGTCTTTCCATTCAGAGAATTAGACTTTTAGCAGCTTCCTACCTGTGTCCTGTTACTATATTTCCAGTATGAATAACATATCCCCAGGGTTGTCTGGTTTAAACAAGGTTGATAAAGCTTTCTAATACATAAAATAATGTTTCACAGTAGTAATATAGTGAGCAGGGTTCTTTTTTTTAAACTAATGCAAAAAACTGGTTTAAACCAAAAACCCACCAATTAAAAAACATATTTTTTAAAAAACTGTTTCTCCGCATTACTGTGTATCCTCCCTATTTCTTCCCCTTTTCTTTGTTTTCATTTCACTTTGTTTATATTGAGTCTTCAGGCTAAAGAGCGGGATATTAACTTTTCCTAATAAATAAATCACAGGATCCAGCCTGAGGAGAGGTTCCGTTAAACTGAGAAGCTAGCTCACACTGTTTTCTCATTCATTCATTTATTTATTTAATCAATCCTAAGGAGGATATTTCATTTCATTTCCTTTATTAACAGCATTAATATGCTGCCCAGTTAACAAGAATTATCTGAGTTGCTATTTTGAATTTTTAGTAATCACTTGACATGGTAACCTGAATTTTGTTGTGTTTTGTTTGTTTTATGCCATGAACGTCAATCGGATTTGCAGAAGGGGATTGTCCCCTCGCTCCCATTTTCTTTCTTGCTGGTAGGCCATAAAAGGTTTTCCTTAATGGGAAGCTATAGAGGATTTCTGGCCATAAGGTATTTAGTCATAGCTGTTGTTGTGTGCCTTCAAGTCATTTCGGACGTATGATGACCCTAAGGCAAACCTAAAATAGTGTTTACTTGTCGAGATTTGTCCAGAGAGGGTTAATCATCACCTTTGTCTGAGGCTGAGAGAGTGTGACTTGCCCAAAGTCACCCAGTGGGTTTCCATTGGCGACCGGAAATTTGAAACCTGATCTCTAGAGTTATGGTCCAACATTCAAACCAGTACACCATGCAAGACTGCCTCTTTTTTTCTAGCTGCTTCAGTCCAGGAACTGAGAAGTATTGTGCTTGTTGAGATTGTAATATGTGGCTGACAAGCTGCGTTAAGCCTGGTCAGTCTCAGGTTGTGCAGGTCTCTTTGATGCATGACACACGGGGAAAATGCTCCTCACACTATTGCTCTTGCCATTCATTTGCTTTTGGAAAACTGGGCAGAAGTGGCATTTAAATTAATTTTCCTCCGCTAACTTTTCTGGCACTGACCCTTTCCCATTAATCCCAAATATCACTGCACACTTGCTTTATAGGTATGCTGAAAAATGAAAAACAGAAGGTGCCATCTGTTTAAGTTTCCATTTATTGTGTTACATATTGTGCCAGCTATTAATTTTCTAGCATGTGTGAAAGATTTAGTAGTATGGGCTAGGAAAATGTGTTACTTTAGTCCTAGCGCAGCTGCGGGACTAAGCCTTGTTTTTCTTTCTTTGTTCCTGAAATGGATTTGTGTGTGTCTTGGTTTGCAAAATGTCAAAACAGCATAGGAGGAGGTGAATTGATTAAACAAAAGACATAAAAATTGGAGATGTGGCTCTGATCTTGAAAAGGAGATTTGTGTTAGCAGAACTCATAGCAGGCTTTTCTAGTGTTCATATTGACTAGTCTGGTTTTTCTCATGAATGTCTGAAGAATAAATTTGCAAGACACCAATCTGGACAGTGGTCAAAGTGGAAAGTTTTTACAGAATGCTACTGAGTTGATTTCTTACTGAATATCCAGCAACTAATAAGCCTCTCACCAGGCTCAGCATGGAATCCAAAATTTTATAGCATCTCTATGTGGGTATGATATGCAGAAGTAATCTTAAGTCACTCCAAAGTTTCTTTTGTAGAATTTGCCCTTCTTGTTAACCCTTGTTCATTACATGCCTTAATTTATTCTGAAACATTACATTGCATAACTTGCTGTAGTCTGTGCTGGACAGTGGAAGTCTGTCTTTAGTGGTGATACAAACCTTTTAACTATGCACAAATTGCAATTAATATTTATCATGGGTTTTACAAGTCATTCAAGCCTTCATGGTTATTTTGCAGCTCTTAGGACACGCTCCATATGGTGTTTTTTTTCCTGCAAAAATGTCCCCCCTCCAAATGAGAGAATTGTGCTTCATCACGATGCTTCTCTTCTAAAATTAGATATATTACTGTACCTTTAGTGGGGGGGGGGGGGATTCTATATGTGATTTTTTTTCTTTCCAAACCTGAAGTAACCCTCCAAGAATTTCCATAACCACATGGAGGAGTTGGTGTTGCTCCTGGGAGGTCCCTCAGCTAGAAAAATGGCACTCAAACCCCCAGAGCTTGCTGTCTCCCATACTCCAGTGTTGCCATTTTCTTGTAGCGTACATATTTCCCCATCCCACTGTAGCTTTAGTTTGGTTTATAGCACCAAGCAATAATTTAAAAAAAATAATACTAAAAAAGATTATCAGTCAAGTCAACTCATATAAGTGGTAAATAACAGAATGTATTAAGTTTGATTTTATTTTGGAAATAAGAGCTGTTTATTTGAGCCTGCATAAAGAGGAGATAAGACAAAGGAATTGCAAAATATTAATAGAATGTGTAAGTAAGGGCAAGTGGTACAAGGAAGTGAATGAGACAAGATGATATTCTGCATAAAAGGAAATGGATATTAAAGAGGATAATGGGGGGTATATAGATATAATTTAAGTAATTTGTCTTATATTAATAATTAAGTAAAAGAAATATGTATTGTAATAAAATATTATTAATGAAAAGTCACATAACTGGTAAATTAAAATAAACAGAGTTAAATATTTCGGAATGAGGATCCTAAATATTGTAGTATCAAATGTAGTCTGCAGGCCACATGTGGCACCTAGAGCTTTGTAAATACTTTTGCCCCCCAAATGTCTCCATATACCCTCTATGCATAGTGGAGACAATTTTGTCATGTTTTTGACCTCTGGCCAATTTTAGGGCCAGGAGAGGCCTTTAAAACAAAATACAGGAGTCAACCAGAAGTGCCTTGTTTAATTGTTTTTTCCTCCTGTGAAGAGGTAGAGTGGAGGGTGCAAGCTACCCCTAACATAGTGACACTTGCCTACCCCTAGCATAGTGGAATGGAATCATCATCACCATCATCATCATCATCATCATCATCATCATCATCATTTCTTCTTACCCACCTCTCCCCATGGTTGGAAGGGGGGAACAACAGACCAACAAATGCACAGCGGTCCAAAACACACTGCAGAAATAATCCAGTTTGAGACCACTTTAACTGCCCTGACTCAATTCTAGGGAATTCTGGGAACTGTAGTTTTGTGAGGCATTTAGCCCTCACTGTCAGAGAAGTGTAGTGCCACAATAAATTACACTTCCCAGGATTCCCTGGCATTGAGCCAGGGTATTTAAAGTTGATTCAAACTGGATTATTTCTGCAGTGTGTTTTGGACCAACATCAATTAAAAACACACACCAATTTAAAAGAACAAACAAGACCCATACATATTTTAAAAACCCACATTTTTAAATTCACATATTAAAAAATCATCTGGATAGGACTGCCGGAAGAGACTGGTTTTTAATGCTGTCTTAAATTCGGACAGCGTATTCAGGTGTCAAATCTCTTCCAGCAAGTCATTCCACAGTCTACGGGTGGCTGAAGAAAAAGGTCCTCTGTCTGACAGTAGCCAACCTAGTCATGACCTACTGGAGTAAATGACCCCCAAAGGATCTGAGTGTACTGCAGTCTACTATGCGGCTTACGTGAGTTAGACTTGACATAGCAACCAACTCATTCTTTTTCATCTTTTTTAAAGGACCTTTCTTAGAGTCCTTTCCCTTCCCAGTGAAAACTGGAGTGATTTGGTGGACGAGTGGTGTTGTCACCCCAACCCCTTCAATGAGAGTGTGTTTCATCCACAAAAGAATGACTGTTTTCTGGGACACAACTACTTCCTGATTAATCCAGGAAACGAGTCACCTGAATCAGGATTTCAAATTTGTCATTCAGAATCTCAGGATCCTTCTTCCAAAAACAGTGGCTCTGCCTCGGTAAGTATGCTGGGTGACAGCCTAAATGTGAAATTGCTTTTGTTTTTGCAGGATTGTTGTAGATCACAAACTTTGAATGCATAAGGGCCCAGGTCCTTTCCCTGGTTTGTCCAGTTAAAATGAGTCAGGAACCTGTGGCTCTTTAAATGTTGTTGGGCTCTTAACTCCCAGCCAGCACAATGATGGAACTTGTACTTGTAGAAACAATTTGAGGGTTGAATGTTTCTCACCCAAGAGTTAAAAGGGTTACTGGTAGCCCTCCGAGGACATAATACTACTAGAGATCTTGGATACCCACTGCCAGTCAAAGGTGATGGTGCTGACATGGTGGGTGAAAGGTAGTTCTGGATGTACATGTAGAGCTGGGTGATTTCCAGTAGATTAGCCAAGGTTTCTGACTCTTAAATACCCCCCTGTCCTAAATTATACTGCCGAATCGAAGATAACTAGGTGTGTGTGTGTGTGTAAAAGAACTGCGAGTTCAGTTCAGTTCTGGTACTCTTCTTCCAAGAGACCCCCTAATCTGCTTAGTATGCCTTAGTATATCCTTTTTTGATTAGGGATTGCCTTTCAAGAGTATTTGGAGGGCTCAAAGTCTTTAGCCCAAAGACTTGCAGTCAGATTGCTAACTGAGGATAGCTGCAGTGAGCATGTAACCCCCTTGTTGGAACAGTCCCATTGGCTACCAGTTATTGGAGACAGGTCAAATTGCTGTTTATGAGCTACAAAGCCATATACAGCTTAGTTCCAGGACATTTAAAGGACCATCTCTCACCTTGTGAGCCTGTCTGAGCTCTAAGATCTTTGGGGGAGGCCCTTCTCTTATCCCACCAGCTTTCTGGGCATGGTTGGTAGGCACAAGAAAGAGGGTCTGCTCCCAGGCTCTGCAGCTCCCATCCTAAGAGAGGCTTAGACTGACTCCCTTCCTTAGTAGCAGGGGAACATTTTGTTTGTTTGTTTTGGCAGGCATTTGAAGACTACTCACTCATGGAGAAAAAGTTACTAATAAGGTGCTCTGTTGTTGTTTTTCTTTTTAATGAGTATGGTTTTAAATTGCTTTTAATTCTACTGATAGTTTAATTATATTTTAACTTTTCTGTGCTGTGAACTTTTAGCGGTATCAGCTATAACTTCTGCAAGGTACCTTGTGTCCCAGGGCTGGGGAAATGGTGGGATATAAATAATAAAATAAAATAAAAACATACAGTGCAAATTGTTGATCTCAGCATTTCAGTTCTGAAGCCTTGTTTGGGCATTCTTGTTCCCAGCTATTTGAATATAGAATCACAGAGTTGGAAGGGGCCTCATGGACCATCAGGTTCAACCTCCTGTTCAATGCAGGATCTCCACCTGCTACAGCATCCCCAGCAGATAGCTGTCCAGCCTCTTTTTGAAGCTATCTAGAGAAGGAGACCCCACTTTCTCTGTAGGCAACTGGTTCCAATGGCAAACTTCTCTCACTGTCAGAAAGTTCTCCCTAATGTTCTCATACAGTGTGGGAACATTGTTTGGCCCAAGCACTGTGCTTGACACATTGACATGGCATCACACTCACAGTATAGGTGTCTGTGAAAATGCACCCTCCGTGTTTGACATGTATAGTACTTTGGTTTGTGGAAGTCTGTACTGGACCTACGACTTCAATTCAGAATTTAATCTTGGCCCGCAGGGCAAGCAATCAGTATCAGAGAATTGGGTCCCCCACATGTCTTGATCCTAATCCAGAGTAAATGGAGCCTGATGTTCTTTAAATCTCCTCTCCTTCTTCACTGTAGAACCTAGTGCAGTGGTAGGCATGTATGTCAACATGAACTATCAGTTTTTTGCCTGTTCCTCTATTAGGTTGGCTCCATTTCTTTTGTGCTTCTGGCGGGCAGCTAAAATAGGGCTGTTCTGCATGGCCTTTAATGTTTGAAATTGCTGCTGTGAAAGTTTTAGAAATGCATTTTAGGATTTTTTTACTGTTTTTGAAAGTTTTAAGGGAGTGTTTTAATGTGTTCTTACATTTTTAATACAGTGTATTTGTACTGTTTTAATTGCTTTTATTTGTTCATGCCTCAGGAGCCCTAGTGGGCTGGGAGGCAATATAGGAATATCAGATAAATAACTCTGCAGGGATGAAGTGGGGTGGTGGTCTTTATGAGGCTGTGTAACACAGTTTCACATCCTGGGTGCTTCACAGTGATTACCTTTTGCTTGGCTTCTGATGGATCCTCTCAAAGTTGTAGTAAACAAAGTAGAGCCTCCAAACTTGAATTCTGTCTACTCCATTCTTGAAGGATCAACTGTCTGACTCAGGATCAGGCAGTTTCATATATTTAAGTGCCCATATGGTTTGTATGCAGTGTTATCACAGAAAGTGGTCAGCAACTCTTTAAAATGATTCTAGTTGCCTTGCCTTGTTTCTCAAAACATCTGTTGGGAACCCAACCTTGCCTGTACATCATAAACAACCACTTTCATTTGGAGATAGGACTAGAATAAGACTAAAAGTGAGATAGAGGCAAATCCCAGCTTTATGGGGAAGCTGGGATGATTTTTTAAAAATAGCTCATTTATTAAAACATTTGTCCATCCTTAAAAAAAGGTTTGTAAAGCAGCTGTCTCTAGCAGAAAAAAAGAACAGAGTTGACCCAGGTGCAGGGGAAAACAGTCCTATTTATAACTGAAAGGACACACAGTCTGTGTTTTCCCACTCCTCACACACATGGACTTTACATAATTATTTGTGTAATCTCTGGAAATCAATTGTCACTTGTCACACTCTCAGGGAGAGTTGCTGGATACTTTCATCACATGGTAATTGTATGTCACTCATAAACCTGACATGTAAATCAGCCCTTACAGAGAACACTGTGAACTGATCCTCCATCTCACCTGAAACAATGCTTTTTAATAGGTTCATTTTTTCTTGCTTTATTGATACTCAGCAAGTGATAAGTCACTGAATAATGAGCTGTTGAGCAAAGTACTTGTGTCTGTGTCCCTTGAATCAGTCCTGAATGTAATTGAAACCAACTGTCCACCCCCAGCCTCCAAAATGGCGAAAGACTTTGAATCATTGTTTAACACAATTTTTAAACATCCCGAGGTCAGATAGTGTTTTGGTCCTTATCTCTAGGGGAAAATATTTTCTTCCAGACAATATCAAGGATCTTTTCGAATAGAAGAGCAAAAAGATATTAAGAGAGTGTAGATCGCCAGCAGCTGAAAGTTGTCACACAAGATGCATTGATTTAATTTGGGTGGCAAAAAGTACAGGCAATTTTGTTCAAAACTGGTGGACACTCAAGAGTTTTGGGTGCCTGCTTGACTGTTATGCTATTACTGTACAGGTAACTTTAGCTGGGGCCGGGAGGGGTGGGGAAGGAGATGCAGTTGGCAGTTTTCATTGCTCATTTATTTATTTGACTTCCTCGGTGTCCCACCTTTCTCCTGAATGTAGTGCTGATAAAAACATATACAATAATATTTTTAAAATACAATATTAAAATACAGTTGAATTAAAAGCAACATGAAAAGGACAACATCCAAAAGTACAAGATCTACCCTTCCCTAGCAAGCAGTTAGTTGCCAGATGCCTGTCAGAATGAAAAGTTTTCGCATGCCAAAGAAAGGACAACAAGGAGAGGATCACCCACTCTCGCCAGGGAGCTCTGCGTCTTTACCCATTCTGTGTCTTTACCCACTCTGAGGGGCTGGGACTGAGAGAAGGGACATGGTCAAAAAAGTCTCAAAGCTTCAGCAGATAATTTCATATTGAGGAAGTTGGCGGGATACATCAGAATGCCTTTGATAGCTAAATAAAGTTTGGAGGCAGTGTACTTTTGAATATTAATTAGAGGTATGGACAAGGGAGGATGATATGGCAACTTGCTTTATACCATTGATCCATCTTCCTTTCCCAATCAAGTGCCATTTCAGATGTGTTGAAGTACAGCACCATTTTATTGTTTGTTTGTTCCATTTTTATCCCAATTTGCTCTACTGAGATCAAGGCAGCATCTCATCTCATGATGATCACTGCATCACTTGATGCAGTGGCTGAAGTGGTAAAGATGCTGACTCTGTTGATTACAAAATGGGCAGGTTAGCAGTTCGAGGTCTGGGTTCTGCATGATGTGGTGAACTCGTGTCACTAGTCTCAGCTTCTGCCAATGTAGCAGTTCGAATGCATGCAAATGCAAGTAGATAAATAGGTACAACTTCTCAGTGGGAAGGTAACAGCGTTTGGTAGAGTCATGCTGGCCACATGACTGCCTGAGTCATCTTCAGACAATGCTGGCTCTTTGGCTTAGAAACGGAAATGAACACCACCGCCTACAATTGGTTCTGACTAGACATTCATGTCAAAGGACTAACCTTACCTTTTTTTTTACCTTGCTCTACTGAGATCAAGGCAATAAAGTTAGCTCTCAACCACCCCACTTTTTTCCTTATAAAAACCCTGTGAGGACGTTCATGCTGCTCCAAAACAACTAGCACAAGGTTAGCCAGTGAGTTTGTGGCTGAGTGGGGACTAGGATCTGAATTGCCCATATCCCAGTCCAATATTTTCACCCAGCCAATATGGTAGTCTCCACTGACGGTCAGTGACTCTCTAGGCATTTGACAGATGTCAAATTCCCGGCCCTTCTTAGAGATATTAGACAGAACATGTAATTTAGTGCATGGAAAGTATGTGGGATACCATCTAAGGGATTGTCCTGTTCTGGGTCTTTCCTAAACCATCTGCCACTTCACTGTTGAAAACATAATACTAAGCCAGATGTTGGTCAGATCAAGCTGATATTTTTTTAAAAAATGTCCTTAGGGTCTGTTTCAACATTATACCTATGCAAAATAAGTACTTTTGCAGAGGTTGGCAGAGGACATCCCCCATGACATTCTGAAGGCTTGCACACAGGTCCCCCTTTGATGCCCCCAGGCATCGAAAACCCTAAAAGGTTTTTTGTTGTTGTGCCATAGTTTAGAAAGCATGCCTGCTCCATCCAAAAAATAAAAATTGTGGGCCCATTCACACTGTGATTTCAAATTAGGTGCCATGGGGACATCCAGTGAAATCCTGGGTTTTGTAGCTTGGTCAGCAGCACTAAAGAAGTTCTGAGGATGAGAATTCTAAATGCCTTTCTCTAAATTTCCAATCCCAGAATTTCATGGGATGTTGTTATGGCAATTAGAGTGAAATCTAGTGTAGTGTAAATGTGTACTGTGAGTAGGCCCTATGTATGGTCACTTTCTGCCCCCCCCCCCCCCCATTTTCCCTCCCTGCATTTCCAGGTCTGGGGTATCTCATGGTGGCTGCTAGGAATGAAGATTTGGCCCATAGCCCTGCCAGAATTGTCAACATAATTTAGTTTAACCATTTAATCTACATGGCAGAAGTCAGCAATTAATTATATGACACTCACTTTTGCTGTGAAATTACTTGTCGTGTTTGTAAACCAATATATATGCAATCTGTGGTTTGCATTTCTTAGAAATAAATATTTATTAGTATAAGTGATGATTTTAACTTGCTAACCAAAACAAGATGATTTCCATTAGATTTAAGAGTTGGGGGATTGTGGTTTCTTGTTGTGTTATATTTGGAATACAGCTCCTTAAATCCTACAGCTAATATGGCTAAAAAATAACTTTCTGAATTGCCACTAGGATACCTTGTTTACAGAAATATGGAAATATATGACAGAGCTGGTATAATGCTGTAGATAAACTGCTTCTCAGCCTTTAAAAAAATAATTGTGTTTTAAAAGTATGATTATATTTTAAAATCAGAAAAGGTAAAGAAAAACAAATAGAAAAAAGGAGGGGGAAGAGGAATCTATAGTATATAAACAGGCATGTATATTAATATAACATAATATATAATATAATATGTCTTGAAATTGATGTCTGTAAAATTCATAACTAAGGCAGTAAGATCTTCTGACCATGTAACAATGGGTAGTGAATGTTCATTTTTCCAGCTTTGGAATACAAGTATTTTTGTAAGAGGAAAAGCACACAAAACTCAACAATATTGACCATCACTTAGAATCCATATAACTTTTGCTCAGTGATCACTGGATGACTTTGGGCTAATATATTTCCAGCTGGTGGCTTCCATGTCAGTGGAGCAGTGAATCCAGTTTTTACTATACGCTTTAAAAGAGCTGTCAATTGCCTATCCCTACAATACAGTTTGTTGTTGTTGTGGCATGCCTTCAAGTCAGTACTGACTTATGGTGACCCTAAGGCAACCGTATCACAGGCTTTTCTTGGCAGGTTTCTTCAGAGGGCATTTGTCATTGCTATCCTCTGAGGCTGAGAGACTGTGACTTGCCCAGGATCACCCAGTGGGATTCAAACCCTGCTCTCCAGAGTCATAGTCCAATGCTTAAATCACTACACCATGTTGGCTTTCCAAAATACAGTTGGCCTTCCACATTTGTGGATTTGACTTTTGTGGATTTGATGTGCTCTCTAGGAATCTCTAGTTTCTTCAGTGTGAGGTTGCCCATAGCATCATACTGGAACTCTGAGATGTTCCTACATAAAACACTTCTCTAGACATTTGTAGGTCTTCCAGTAAAATTCTGTGGTCAGCCTCTACCAGAAATTGGCCATAAAGTTGTGCTGGAGGACCTAGAGATTCCTAGAAATAAATTGTCTCATTTTTTTAAAAAAGTAGTTTTTATTTTCTTTCTGTCCCCCCTCCCCTTTTCATGGTGACCTGTGCCCCTAACCCCAGTGAATATGGAGGTCCCACTGTATGCCCTATACAAGTATTATTTCATATCCTGTTTGCTTTCTATATCTCTTGTAATTTTCTGTTTCATTTACTAGTCCATTTTCTTTTCTGTTCATCAGGATAATAAAATTTATGCAAATGTCTTCAGTTGTGCATAGCAAGCGAGTAAACCCATCCCGCCCCTGTTTGATAAAATGTTATTTGCAAATAAATTTTTATAATTTGGTTTTTGCATTGTCTTTAACAACTGAACACTAGCTTTCTGTACAGAGACTGTCTGTGGCAGACTGTCCCCGGGTTAGGACCAGGTGCAATGATTTATAAATGTTGATTGGTATGATAGTTTTTGTGTTAATGGTAATAATCTTGAGTGGAAGCAATAACAGTTTGATATAAAAATAAAGTCATCTGTTTGGGGATGCAAAGTAATACTAGGAGAAAATTGTCCTGTAGATCTAATTCTTTGTTTAGACAGTGGTATGATTTATTTTAAAGGTAACATTTCCCTTTTCTAAAGAGATGAGACACTGAAATGTTATTTCTTTGCCCTACAGAATTCTGAGGCAAATAGCAGAGTAATTTGCAAGCGCTGCAGAACATTGCTGGGAGAGGTTATGCCCTCAGGTACGGAGTATGCAAACAACATTTTCATAGGCTGCTTAGGTCATCCACAGATAGAAGATGCATGATTTAAATAAATAAATAACACTAATTAAAAATATTGATATTCATGGAGTTTTAAAATGTGATCTAGGATCCCTTCTTTCTCTCTGTTTTTCCCTCCTTCTCTTTCTTTTTCTTTCCCCCTCTATACAGTATATAGGTACTTGCTTTAAACACATTTTAATCAAGAATCCATAAATTATATCTCCATTTAGTGATCAAAAATTATATCAAAGATGTGAAGTTGAAGGCTTTCATGGCTGGCATCCGTAGTTTTTTGTGGGTTTTTCGGTCTATGTGGCCAATGTTCCCGAAGAGTTTGTTTCTGACGTTTCGCCAGCATCTGTGGCTGGCATCCATAAAAAACCCACAAAAAAATCAAAGATGCCTCTGAATACATTCTTGTTGTTGTTGTTGCTGCTGCTGCTTACCATCAGTAGACTTCAACGTACGGTGACCCTGTGAATGAGAGACCTCCAAGCTCCCTGCTCATTAATTGCTGTGCTCTTGTAAACTCAGGGCGATGGCTTTCTTGATTGAATAAGTCTATCTGTAGTGCAACCTCCTTTTTTTCCTACTGACTGCCACATTCTTTCCTTTAGTCTTTTCCAAAGAATCACATCATCTCATGATATGTCCAAAGTATGACAGCCTCTGTTTAATTATCTTTGCTTCTAGGGAGAGTTCCAGCTTGAGTTGCTCTCAGATGCATCCATCCATTCGTCTTTTTAGCAGTCCATGGTATCCACAGAATTCTCCAGCACCACATTTGAAATTTTTTTCCTATCAGCTTACTTCATTATCACTGATTTTTGACCAAGCAAGTACAGACTGTATCTCCCATAGAGTTTAGGAAGAACGCTTGCACTGAAGATTGCACTGCTTTTCTTAAACCTGAGTCTCTTACAGGTCTTTTTATGAAAAAAAAAATATTGTCTTCACTTCTCTAAGAAGTCCTAGCACAATATAGGAACCAGCTGTTTTCAAACTAAGGGTTTTAAAAAGTAAAACACAGTCATTTTTTCCTTGAAACTAACAAAAATGTAACCCCAGTTTATTTATTCTTCCCTGCAGCCGTTTCCTTTCACAACCACTGCATATTTTGTTTTTGTTATTTTGCTTCTTACCTCAGCTTCCAGAGGATAATGCAAACTGACTTGGTCTTTCTTTCTCACACATTGGGAGTGGGTCAGAGAGATGCTGGTTGCAAATGGGCATGTGGAATGAAGAGAAGCAAAGAGAAAAAGAAAGAATGCAGTCCTCTGCCATTTAGTCAGTTAAACCGACAGGGGCTGTAACACCCAGAGAAGCTGCATGGACCATGGTCCACTTGTTTCTCATCTTTGTCTAAAAATGTGCTTGCATCTGGAATGAAGTCGTACCTGCCGTTGTTGACTGGGGATAGTGGTGGAGAAGAGAAAAGCAACTGTGAGCAGAGTTCTAACTAGCTAAGGTTATCATGCAAAGGGATCTTGTAGAATTTTTGAGACCAACTGCGGAAGAAGCAGTACTATAAGCTTTCGTAAACTTGATCTACTTGCTCAGATGCAGGTCTACAAAAGCTTATACTATAACTTCTTTCATTCAGTTAGTCTCAAAGGTACTACAAGATCCCTTTGCATACTGATTTTCCAAACTATATCTGAATTCTTGCTAAGATTAGGAACTTGTGTTTTATATAAACCCAGCCCAAGGCTGTTGCTTAGGGCTAGCCTCACTCAGCCTAACCCTACTTTGTACTTGCATTTGTGGTTGTGTCCCTCAGTTGGAGGTGGTTTTAATCTCATTACACAACTCATATTTTTGTGGCATACTGCATCTGAACCTGGTAGTTCAAGGTAGCCATTGTTGTGTCTGATTGTTGTTTTAAAAACTACACACCCTTGGATCCTGGCAGGCAGTTTATGTTTCTTCACATGCTTAGATGGGATGCTTCAATTTCTGGAGCTGGCCTGATTGGCAGAATAGCTGGCAGGGCTGATGGTCCTAGGTAGAGCTTCTTCCCAGGCCTCTTGCCACCATTTTGGAAAGCTAATGGTAGGGAGGTTCTGCTTGTGAGGAAGTGCAGGATGAAAGCGAAGGATCATTCTGAGATTAAGTCAAAGTCCATGTGAATTAGTACAAAACTGATTTTTTTTTTTTGTTGCAAACTTTTGAGCAGCCATGGTTGTTGAATTTCAGGACTTCTGCCCATTTGAATACTCTTATCTGCTTCTACTTAATTGTGGTGTGATATCTAATTTATAACCTGTTTTTAATGATGTTTCAAGAAAGATTTCACTTCCACGTTTCAGTATACAGCAGACCCTTGTTATATGCTGGGGTTTGGTTCCAAGATCCCTTGTGTATAACAAAATCCGTGTATGCTCAAGTCCCATTAAATATAATGACATAGCAAAATGGTGTCCCTATAAAAAATGGAAAATCAAGGTTTGATCTTTGAAATTTAGACTTTTTTTGAACATTTTCAAACCGCGTATGCTTGAATCCGTTTATAAAAAAATCTGTGTATAAGAAGGGCCGATTGTATATTAATTAATATAAGATAAACATTTATTTTATTTTATTTTGTTCCTAGGTGTTACAAAATACTATTTCACTGAATTGCTTGTTCAGCCATCAGAAGACTGCTTCAACACAATACCAAGGTGTTAAAGGATTCATTCATTTTAATTTAGAATAGTGCTGCTCATTTGATATCCGAAGCCTGGTTATATTTTGCTTTCATACATTCCATAAAATATTCAAATATTAACATTGTTTCCAGCAGTGCTTGCTGAATGGTCATTAAATGTATTTATTGCTTTTTCTGCCCTCTCTCCTGCATCGAAATATAATTAGAATGTCGTGTTGGTGACTGGAAGCATTGGAGTCACAGGTCATCTGATTATTATGAATCATTTAGATGACTCATACATCTGATTAAAAGATGCCCATTTCTTTGATTCCCATTGTCCAACAAGCATAATGTTTTAAAGGCACTGCATTTCTTTTCACTAGGAGAAAATGTGCATTTTATTCCTTGAAGTGTAAGTTGAGTACAGGAGCCTGAGCTGTATCAGATTGTCTTTGGATAGTCTGCTCAGGAGGAAGGATTGAGTCTTGGTCTCTCTTTTCTCTCTGCTTTCGTCAAAAGACATAATAGACACACTGTGTATTGTACACTTGCACTGGAAATACCGACCTAGTTTGCACTGCACAAGAAATCTGGATTCTGTGGGAATAGGATGGGAAACATTAGCTTATTCTCTGTGATCAGGTTTTTGTTGCACACTGTGACTCCCCCTACAAGTGAAAGTGGCTGTCCTGCTCTCACAGTTTAACAGATTGCAGTGTCCACAGTTCAGTAGCCAAAAGAACATGCAGTATCCAATAACAAACAGCCCAGAGTCAGAAGCTGTAAATCCAAGCAAAGTCCTCAAGTAGCAAAATAACAAGGCTAATATAACAAGATAACAGGCTCATAAATCACAGTCAGATCTCACAGTAGACATAGGCTGAGAGAGAAAAAACAAGTTTGCCTCCAGCAATTGAAAGGGAGAATGGCTCTTGACTTATAAAGCCTGCTGATTAAGCCCCACCCAACTTGCAGACTGTATTTCGGGAGAGTGTTTCCCAGCTGCATGTGTGCAGCCTCTCACTTTACCCGAAGGGGAGAGGGACTGGGCTTATGCCAGATGTCAGTGCCTTCACCTTTTCCAAGGATTTGGAGGTACTTTCCTACCTGTTTCTAGTCCTTTAGAGCATTTGGGTAGCTGTCAGACTGAGCTGCAGGAGGGCACAGCTGTGTTAGGTCTGTTTCATCTTCAGACACCGAACTCTTAAGGGTTGCATGACAGTGGCTAAGCACACCGTTCACCTTCTGTTGGTGGTGTGCTTAGTAGAGGTGTGGGGAACTATGGCCCTTAGACACTTTTGACCTTCTGTCAACCCTGGCCTGCATAGCTAGTGATGAGGAGTATTGGAGAGTTGCACTGTGAATTGTGGAGGGCTACATTTGTTCCTCCCACCCCAGCTACTGTGTGATGTCTAGCCTGGCAGCACTCTGGCTTGTTTCTTCCCTGACAAGCCAGAGAAATAACCCATGGTTTGTTCCAGTCTGTCTTACTGGTGAAGGAACAAGCCTGGTGCCAGCAATCACCCGGTTCAGATGTCTAGATTTCCCCATTTCTGACTGGAGTTGTTGGCACCCTGCTCATGTCTGCACACAGCACTTCCAGTATTCAATTATCATTTTGTATATATCAGCCTTTTAATTTTTTTAAATTATATACCATCATTTTATTATTTTTATTTATATATTTATATTTCCCCCCATGATGGATCAGGGCATTGTCCTTGTGAATTGTACTCTTTGTCCGTTAAACAGTGTAATTCCATGGTTATCATTCTTCTGCAGCAGAGCAAGTCAGATTCTAGGCTTGTGGGAGTTACTTTGTGTTAGTATGTGTGCATGTACTCTCTCTCTCGCCCTCTCCCTCTCTCTCTCTCTCTCTCACACACACACACACACGCAAGCTTGGTAATTACCCTGCAGTCCACCAACTGAGGCTTGGTACAGAAATCATATTCTTAGAACTTTTAAGAACTTGGACTCAGAAGTGAACATGAATTTACAATCTTTCCACATGAAAATCTGCTCTAGGCCACCCAGTCACCTCAAGCATGTTGCTTCTGTTAAACAATTGGGAGTCAGAAATGCTTGCCCAAGCTATTTCAGATCACCAGAGATCTCCTTGTAGATCCAGCTCCGTGAAACCTAGTTAGAGAACATAATGCAGAGCCAAATCTAAAATTTTATTAGAAACATTAATCCTGTATTTTTCCAGATTCCTCCCCCCGCCCCTATTTTCATGCTGGTTGCTGTGCTCTTGGAAACCTTCTTAACGTCTTTGGACTGTCCTTATAACATCATTGTTGAGATATGCTTAACAGAGAATTAATAATCCCCAACCTGAACATTCATTTGCTGTTGTTGCAAGTCTTAGGGTTAATCAGTGGCAAATTATGCAAACTTAATGTTGCTTTAATTAATTTCTGCCATGAAACGTCTAATTGCCAATTACAAGCTGATATCGAGCCATCTTTTTCTAGCCTATGCAGCTCTGTGCTTCAGTGAAAGCTTTCTACTCTGTAATTGTAGGGTGGTTCTTAAATAAAACTTCTCGGACAACTCAGTTTGAAGCACAAGCAAATATCCGTATACTGTGGCTACCACAAAATACAGCATGCTGTGATCACCTTGTCATCATTATTGTCATCTCGCAAATCAGTTTTCCTACTGCCAAAGTGTATGTGGTGTGTGTGAGAGAGAAGAAAGAGGAAAATTATTTTCCAGCACATGTTATTGTGCACGCAATTTGCTGGACCTCCAGAAATGTAGTGTTGGGAGAAATAACGGTACAGTGGAAGGTGTAACATATGTTTATGTTTAAAACATTTAGTGAAGGCAGGTCTTATGAGAGGCATGAATTCTGTTGAAGGGTGGATGGCTCTGTCTCCTTTCATGCTATGGGACTGGTAATGCACACAGCAGCCTTGCATAATAATATGTCAGACCCCCTTTTCATTAATCTAAGGCACTTTACTTTGGACGTTCAGATTTATAGTACACAATTAGATTAGTTGTAGCAATTTATTATATACTGTAGTAGGAAGAAAAAATGGTTCTTGTTACAGTGGAACAACGAGAGTGGTAAACTGAGAAGAGCAAATTCACTTGATTCTTACAGTACTCAAATTCTGGCTTACAGTCTGGACATGAGGAAAGTTAATGGTGATGTTCTTGAAATACAGTGAATTACAGTGGTCTCTCCACATCCGCTGGGGTTAGGGGTCAAGGACCCCTGTGAATGTGGAAGAACCACAAATTTAAAAAAAACAAACACTATTCTTTTTACTTGAGAGAATACCTCTCTAGGAATCTCCAGGTCCCCCAGTGCAACTCTATACTCAACATCTGCCAGAAGTTGATTATAGAATCATGCTGGAGGACCTACAAATACCTAGAGAAGTGTTTTCTCTAGGGACCTCTAGGTTGTCCAGCACAACTCTATGGTCAGCTTCTGTCAGAAGTGCACTGGAGGACCTAGAGATTCCTAGAGAGAACACATTAATCAAAACTGCAAATAATTAAATCCGCAAAAGTCAAAGCCGCAAATGTGGAGGGCCATTTGTACTTCTAAGGCCCATAAAGTCTTGAGTAGGTTTTTGCTGGTCATGGTAGATACTGGGAACCATGAAGGCATTTTCAGTTTCTAGAACCCCTCAGTGGGCTGCATTGATTCAGCCATTAGTTACTAAAAATGATGTTTTGGGTGACTGGAAGGCATATCTAATCACTTTTAAGTGTTGTTTTTTTCTTGCTGGTTTGAGGATGGGGACAAAAGTTACTCACAAAATGGGGTTCCTGGAGTCTGTTTTTAAGCTCCCTCAAAAGCATTTTGGATTACTGTACATTTAAAACATTTTGGGGTTTACATGATGCTCTTGGTATATAGTTTTATGCCTGACCCTTTTCTTGATCTGGTCTCTTTCATCATATTTTTTCTACATTGCCCACATCCTTAAAAAAAATTGTTATTATAGCTGTGTTGTGTAAGCTTGGGCCAAATACCAGGCGATTCGAACAGAATGGTGGAAAAGTAAAGCTGTTCCTACTCAGTTTTGCACCATTCTTTTTTAATCACCCTGTTTATATGCAGGATTGAAGCTAAAAATAGCTTCCATAAATTACTAGAAAAGGAAGATTCTGTTCTTTTGATGTAGATATTTCCTATATGCACAAAATAGGAAACATGGGATGCTTGATGTGAAACGCTTTTTCTTTTCTCTCCCCCTATGCTCTCTCTCTCTCTCCCCAGGTCTCTCTTTATACAGAGTGCTGTAGCCCGGTGCCTTGTAGAGCTTTCTTCTTCTAGAAGCACATTTAGATTCAGCATAGAAGGGACTGATGGGGCAGTCTACATCCTGGTAAGTCTATAACTTTTGGTTTAGGTACAAATATAAATAATCCAGTGATTTAACTTTAAAGCTGTTCACTTTGTTTGACTGTTTCAGCTTGCCCCCTCCCCTAGTTAAATAGGCTTAGTTAGTCTTTCCTGGTCTTATAGTACAATCCTGTCCATGTTTACTCAGAAATAACGACCCATTGACGTCAAAGGAATTTTCCATGGAAATAAGCCCTATTGCACCCAGTGGGACTTATCTCTGAGTAGACATGCATAGGATTACACTGTGTGTATTGCATCCAGTATTTCATGAACAGACAAACATTTGTGCAGTTTATTCCCCACTCCCTGTGTGCCCCCAGAATAAGCTCAAGCCCTCTGGTGAAGATGTGGGGAACCTCTGTTCTACCAATGGTGTCTTTTAAGGGATTAGTAGTTGTGTACAGGTATACCAAGTACCTGGTCTACCAATGGTGTTTTTAAGGGATTAGTAGATGTGTACAGGTGTACCAAAGTTAATGAAGTAGATCTGTTTCTGTTTCATCAACAGAAAAATTGGTACCAGAGGCAGAAATAACAGGGGAGAAGAGGCATGTGTTTCTACACTGCAAAAAAAAGAAGAGAAGTTCAACATATTTCAGCAAATGTTTTATGGAAAACTAACAATATTCATACATGAAATGAAACAGCCAGGTCAGGGAAGCCTTGCATAAGTAAACCAAAACATTTTGAACTTTCTAGAGACCATGTGAAAATTTCACAAAATATATCCAGGGATGGGACTCCACTTGTGATTTCATTTTAATGGCCATACCTATAGATCTAGGTTATGTTTTTGTTTTATAATCATAGAGGGGGGTGGTAGCTAGTGAAGCACATTATCTGCCCCTCCTTTTCTTTCGTATTTTCTGTTCATGCATGTTATAAGGTATTCCAGAGGCAGATGCTATTTAGCTTGCCCACTGTAGACAGGGACACACAACTACAGTAAAATCCCATTCTTTCCCAGCTGAAACTTTATTGTATTGTTTACTACAGATACATAGCTGCGACACAGCAACAAAAGCCTGTGATTCCCCAGTTAGACAAAGCATGACAAGAAAAAAAAGTGTGGCTTAAATTTTTTTTTGAAAAAAGGAGCCTTTGTCAGAGGCTTTGTTAATTGGGGTATGACTGTATATTATTGCACTTTAAGTGTGGTCCAAAACACACAACAGAAATAATCCAGTTTGGGACTGCTTTAATTGCCCTGTCTCAGTGCTAGGCAGTCCTGGGAATTGTAGTTTATTGTGGTAACAGAGATCTCTGACAGAGAAGGCTAAATGTCTCACAAAACTACAGTTCCCAAAATTCCCTAGGACTGAGCCAGGACAATTAAAGCAGTCTCAAACGGGATTATTTCTGCAGTGTGTTTTGGACCTATATCTCTGGAAATTTCAAAACGTTTTTGAGTTGTTACCATAACCTCTCTGGAAATCCATCATCATTTTTGATGAAATAGCATGCACTTGCCACATTTTATCAACTTTCATAAAGAGAGCTTGTTTGTATGGGTAGTTCACTGGATTGAAACCTACAAACCAAAAAACACACACCATAAGAATAAATTATATTGAAGTGAGTACCGTAGATTTTATATCTCGGTAGAAATGCATGGGATGCCAGTCATAATTTGGGGAATTATGGATTTTAGAAGTTTAACTTCTCTTTAACTCCATGCAAATGGCATCATCTGTGCATGCAAAAATTGAACTACTAAGGCAAATAAGAACCACAGATTTCATGTAGACTGGGCTCCATTTTTGTTTTAATGCAACTTGTAAGAGTGTCTTGTCAACAGATCTGGCTACTAAATTCTGACACTTTGCTGGTGGAATCTTTGGGAAACATTGCATCCAGTGAGGATTTTACTTTACTTGAACATGCCATGCCATCTGATTCAAGGCCTTCAAAGATTCAGAAAGCTATTAAACTTCTTTATCATCCCTGCATAAAAAGCAGAAATAAAGAGTAAGTATAAGGTATATTTATTATTATTATTATTATTATTATTATTATTATTATTATTATTATGCTTTATTTATATAGTGCTGTAGATTTACACAGCGCTGTACATAGAAACAATAAAATTGATGAAAATGAAACCTGCCAATGGCATACATTCTACAAAATACATATAAAACAATAGATAATAATATAAGATAGAATTAGATAAAATAAGCAGGCAACAAATTAGAAACATCAAATACCAAATCAAATATCAGATAAACAATCACACAATGCCTGGGAACGCTTCCCTGAATAATATAGTCGTCAACTCAGTTAAAGAAGTGGTTACAGAAGTGATGACCCATGTTCGTGGGGGAAGAAGGTTCTAGGAGTGAGGTGCAGCAAGTGAGAAGGGACGAATCCAGGACAGGGCAGTGGAAATCCTAGATAATTCCCCAAATTATGCATTTTTATGATACCCCAAAGCAGATGCCTGTTGGTAGAGCTGGCTTTGTGTGTATAATATGCCTCCAGCCGTAAATTCAGGTTGTTAAATGCTGATCAGTTTGGGAGCAAAATGTTGCTACCCCAAAATATGTTACTAGCTTCTATATATTCCAGAGTGTGGGTAGATATGTGGAAATTTCTAAATAAAAATAAAAGATAGCTTATTTTAAACCAATAAAGCATAATATAATCAATAAAATATAACAGCTCAACTAAAACTCTATTTTATAATTGTGATTGCTCATCCAGAATAAAATAAAAACCATGCCCAGTGTGTGTTTAAACACATAAGAAGTGGAGGAGGGCTTCCCTATTTCCTCAGGGAGTAGGTTCCATGATCAGAGTACCGTAGCAAGAACGGTTTTCTGGTATTCCCCAAACATGTCTGACATTAGAAGAGCTGATAGTAGGGCGTGGGATGAAAATCTTGAAATCTGAATATGTACGAGACCAGGATTCATATCCTCACTTGGCCATGGAAACTCACTGGATGACCTTGAGCAGTGACATTCACTCAACCTCAGAGGAAGGCAAAGCCAAGCCCATCTGAATGAATATTGGCAAGAAAATCTTGTGACAGGTTCTCCTTAGGGTTGCTATAAGTCAGAAATTATTTGAAGGCACACAACAACAGCAAACATAGGATAGGGGTCCTTTAGATTGGAGATTGGCAACTATGATGGGTCTGGGGATCAATTTTCTGTCCCCAAGGGCTGCATGGAGTGTCAAAAATGGCCCAAAATGATGGTGGGTACCAAAACCAGAAGTGTCTGGAAGGTTACATTGCACAACCTATTGAAAAGCAGAGCTCCAACCTGTTGGAAAGATGAATTGCCACTCCTTTTGCAGTAGAAGTAGGAATAGGAAAAGGAGTAGGAACAGGAAAATTAGGGGAGTCTTAAGGGAGTGAGGAGCCTTAAAGATATCTATGAGGAAGATCAACTTTTCCTACCTTTGCTTCGCCCCTGTAGACAATGGTTTAAACTGCAGTCCTGCAGACAAGGAAGGGAAGTATGTGCTCCTTCAGATGCAACTTGCAACTTCTAGAAACACTGGTAAGCCACTTGTAAGATGTGGTGGGGATTTCAGTTCAATAATATCTGGAAGACTGTGATTCGCACCCTTACACAATTACAATAGGGCTTGCTTGATAAATTTATGTAGTCTTTGACTAGCTTAAGTTAGGCTTACTGGCATATTAGCTGCAGCCCATTTGTGTCTAGCTAAATCCCATCTCTTGCAAGTACATAACTGACCTCAGATGTTTATACCCTGCAAGTAATGACGATCCCTGTAATATGGGCATTTCCCCCCCCGGCATAATGAAGGGCCCAGACAGACAGGCCAAAATAAAGCTGCTTCAGGTCTGTTTAAATGACACATGCATCTTAAGAAGCCAGAAGCTGCTCCAAAGCTGTGCTCCGGTCCTTAGAACTGTAGTGTGGTTTTGGCGGGGCTTCCAGCCTCTTAGGATTCATGCATCATTTAAATAGCACACTTCCAAAGTGATCCGAAGCAGCTTTATTTTGGCCTGTCTGTTCTGGCCCAAAGTAAATGAGATCTGGCTCCTCAAGTAGTCCCTTTCGCTACACAGGGTTTTGCACACAGTGAAGTTGCTTTCAGAAACAGTGAAGTTGCAGAGTTCCTGCATGGCAGGGAGTTGGACTGGATGGACCTTATGGTCTCTTCCAACTCTACGTTTCTATGATTTTTGCCCTACTGCATACAATAAAAGTTAATCAGTGTTGTATTTAGCACTCATGTTTACAGAGGGAGGAACTTATTAAAAGGAGAATGTCGGGTTTTTCTTTTTTCTTGGTGTTTGTATATCTCCCTGCAGTTAGAAAGCATTTTTGTAATTTTGTAATTTGAAAAGATAGTATGAAGGTTTTCAAATATCAAGTTCTTAATCCACTGAAAGACTCTACTGAGCTCCAGAAACATTATGTATTCAGGAGACAAAATTAGATACTCTAATGAGAGTTCTGATACTCTTTATTCTCCTTGCTTCTGCGGTACAGAAAGCAGTACAAGCAGTACAAGTCACTTTTGTCCAAATCCTCTTTATATTGTCAGAAATACTCTTGTATCATTAGTAACAACTGAAAGACAGAACATTATTGGGGTATCAGGAGGATAATAAATCCCATAGTGATGTCACCATTGGAAGTCAAAATCATTTACATTCTCATTGCAATTGCTTTGCCAGCAAGGACAAACTTAGGATATAATGGCTGCATCTGCATGGATAATAGTGTTGACATATGCACAAGGACAATTAAAAGTTAAGTTAGCTGCCTGGCATTTCATACGGAATCTTGTACCACGAATGACACAATAACTCTTAACACAAGTTACTGTTCTGTTTTAAAAGAGGGTAGGGATTATATGCCCATCAAGATGTTAGACTGCAACTCCCAATATTCCTCATCATCGACTGTTGTCTCAGGCAGCTGGGACTTCTAGTGTAACAACATCTGGAGGGCCATAGGATTCTTGCAAAACCGAGAACTTTAGTCACTGGGTATCTTTAAACAGAATGAAAAAGTCTGGAGAAATAAGTAAAGGATCACTAAGGAATTTTATTGTATTACATTGTATCATTTTATATAATACAATAAATATATTAATAAAATATTAATAAATATCTTATATAATTAAAAATAGTAACAATAATGTATAATATAACACAGATAGGTATTTTATGATAAGGGAATGCCATATAACCACAAAAACTGCTAAGGTAGCATGGAAAATAGTAGCAACAACACTTTTAAGTAAAATCCTAAAAAATTATAATCCCATTAAAAGGGGGAACAGATATAGTTTTCAAATGCCATTAAAACCTTAGAGAAATATAACCTACTTTACCTAGCTCTTTAAAGGTGATAATGGCAGTGGTAAGTGAATATACCTGGAAAAGGAAATTCATAGTTCGATTGTCACTTCTGAAAAGACCCTCTTTCTGAAGCTTCAGAAGTTGGGGACAGAAGCTTATCGCTTTCTCTGACATTGATCTTCACTGGTACTCCAGGGCCGGGTCATTTAGAGCTTTAATGCCAAAACCAGCACCTTTGAATTAAATTCCATTTAGTAGCCAATGAAGATGTTTTTAGGCTGGCAGAATGTGCTTACAGTTGTAAACCGCTTAGACACTGTTTGTTCGGTATGAAGCAGTATATTAATGAAGCTGTTTGTTTTTTGTTTGGTTTTGCTTGCGGCTCTGTTAAATTTAAGAATCTGTTTTCCACATTTAATACCAGTTTTACCTTCTGAGGGTTCTTCAAGGTCAGCTCTAGGTATAACACATTACAGTAATCTAGAGCAACGTTGGAACCAAAGCCTACTTGAAATTCTGTTTTTCTACATGTAGGGTAGGGTTTTGTTTTGTTTTGTGTTTGCATGAAAGGGAACATTCAGATATGTACTCCCTTCATTGGTAAACTGGATTAGTTCAGTCTATGACAATTAAACTGCTGGACTAGTTGTTTGGCATTTTGTTACTCGTGGTTATTGGAGTAAACATTCAGGACATGAGAGGTTTAGATTTGGACCATAAAACAATTTGCGTCAGAGATAAGGGGGGGAAACGATTGCAGTTTTCATTAGGAAAATAGCTAAGCTCCCTGATAGTAAGATATTGCCTTGGTAATTTTGTTTACTTAAAAATGAGATTATTATGTCTGAAAATAATCTGTTATTAGCCACCATCCACAATGATTTATCATAATTGTCTGCTTTATATCCATTTTAAATAGCTAGGCATATGAATTTCGACAATCTCTTCCCTAAGGCTGCATTAGTCAGAGCGAGCTCAAACTGCTAGGTTGACATTTTTTCCTCTCCAGACTCATATGCAAGTATAAAAGTTTTATGAGGCAACTTTAACGAGGCCCACTGGGATTTGGGATTATTTATCTTAAGCTCTTATTAAAAGACAAAAAAAGTTTTTCTTTTTCTGTGTTTAGTCAGGTAAAGTAAAGCTCCTTTTTCAAAGGCTGTACTCTTGCTTTAGCAGTAAATAATATTTGGCAGAGACTACGAGAAATCAAGAGAGAAGGAGATATTTTTTCCTTCCTCTCCTGTGCTAAATGTATTTTACCAAGATAAGTGTTGACTTTGACAATATATTGTAGAATTCTACAGCTATTTCTCTAGATTAGAGAGACTTTTATAGAAGAGCAAACTGCAGCTTCTGCCAAGAAACTGTGAGTTCTGATAAGTAAAAAGTTAAGTGTTTAGGGGAGAATAACCCCCATTACGCTCATATAGCATTGGATATTGAATGGTTTCCTACCGTTCAAGAAAGTAGAGTTGGAACTCTGAAAAGCCCATCTTAATATGTTGCTGAGAAGGAAAAGATGTAAATCAATGTTTGTTGGTTCAATTCAGACAGAGGCCCAAAACACACTGCAGAAATAATCCAGTTTGAGACCACTTTAACTGCCCTGGCTCAGTGCTAGGGAATTCTGGGAACTGTAGTTTTGTGAGACACTTAGTCATCTCTGTCAGAGAGCTCTGGTGCCACACTAAACTATAATTCCCAGGATTCCCTAGCACTTAGGGTACTTGAGATCCTTTGTGGCTGAAGAGCAGGGTATAAATACAGTAATAGTTAAAGCGGTCTCAGACTGGATTATTTCTGTAGTGTGTTTTGGACATTACTGTGCCAAACCATAGTTAAATGTGATTTGAGCCTGAGCTAACAAAGTATATCCTCTGATCAACCACCAAACCTCAGCCTTTAACTGTTCATTGAAACCATTGTTGCACCCTTTCAGGAACCAGATGTACCATAAAAACAGAAGTACTAATTTGATGGGAAAATGGGGGAGGAATGTGCTATTCTTAGTAAGGAGTGGGTATTATATAGGCTTTCAGATATTGTTGGACTGCAGCTCTTAGCATTGGCTATGCTGACTAAAGCTGATGGGAGTTGCAGTCCAGCAACATCTGCAGAGCTACATAATTCTTAACCCTTTTTAACCCATAGTTCACTTGCACAGAAAAGGTTTACTTTCTTAACAACCATGTTTTTATCTGTAGTGCATGTGTAGAATCATAGAATCGTAGAGCTGGAAGAAACCACAAGGGCCATCCAGTCCAACCCCCTGCCATGAAGGAACTCTGCAACTTCACTTTTTTTTTTTTTTGAAAGCAACTTCACTGTGTGCAAAACCCTGTGTAGCGAAAGGAACTACTTGAGGAGCTAGATCTCACTTACTTCATTATGCAAGGGGGGAAATGCCCATATCACAGGGATCTTCATTACTTGCAGGGTATAAACATTTGAAGTGAGAGGAGGCATATATAATAATACCAAAGAAAGAGCCGATTTTAGAAAAGAGATGGCTCAGAAGAGGCTGGTTCTGCATTGCATACAATAACAATTGTGTTAGGAACTGGGAACATATTTACAAAGGAGAATTTGATTAAATGAACACACCTGGAAATTCCGTATTGCTGGTTTTGGATAACATTGTTTTATCCTATACTTTAACATATTCAAAGATGAAGTGTTACAGTTTAGTCCCCACAGAAGGGGCAGTTTTAGCTATAAAGATATAAAAAAGTGAAGGACTAATACATGTTCTAATGTACAGAATAACTCGTACTGTTTTGAGTGGCTGGGTGCACATGCAGCCACTGTAACTAAATCCATCTTCTCTAGAATTTTATCTGATTTGGCTCTATCTGGGCGGTTGTGACTTACATCTCAGAGCCAGTTCATACCTTATGAAGTGATAGCACAATGTCTGTGACTAGTACTACTTGTTCCCCTTATTCTGCAATGTTGAAAATGGCAGTCTTGGATCATACTAAAGGTGTGTACATCAGAAAAGAAATTTGGGAAAACAGAAGCTTAAATTGCTGGCTTTCCCAGAGTACCCCTACTTTGTTCCATAAATGTCTCTATTTTATGTATTCCCAGATTCTGAGTATAATTTCTTCAGAACCTCTTGATGCAAATCTGTTTCTTCAGACATTTTTGTTGTTGTTAACTGCCTTCGTGTCGATCTTGACCCATGGTGGCTCTAAGGATGAGACAGCCTCCAGGCCCCCTGTACTCTACTGTTCTGCCCAGCTCCTGCAAATTCATATTTGTGGTCTCTTTAATAAAGTCCACCCATCTAGTATGTGGTCTTCCTCACTTTCTGTTTCCCTCAACCTTTCCTAATATTGTCTTTTCCAACAATTCATACCTTTGTTGATATTTTGTGTGATGAACCTTGCCCATGGTCCCGGTCTGGTGCCAACTGGATAAAGATGCCGGCTCCTCTCCTACTCAGGAACAAAGCGAAACTCCAAACACCTTTCAGCTTGCTGGAACAATGCCTAGTGAAATAGCTATTTAATTAAAGAATCACAGTCTAGCAGGTTCACTCCTTAGAGGGCTTTATTTCTTCTTTTCTAAATAACACGAGCTAGTCACTACTATACAAAAACTATTACTGTTACACCACACTATCTTCAATTCTCAGACTCCAAAACTCCCAGAATTCACTAGAACAGTGTTTGTTTTCTTGTTTTCTATTTCTGGCTTAGTCTGGTCTAGGACCCATTTGTGTGTCCTTTTGGCTGTCCATGGAATCCTCAGCACTCTTCTCCAGCACCACATCTCAATTGAGTTGATTTTCCTCTTATCTCCTTTCTTAACTGTCCAGCTCTCGCATCCATACATGGTAATAGGAAATACAGTGACTTGTATGATTCTGACTTTTGTGCTGAGTTGTATGTCTACATTTTAAGATCTTTTCTAGTTGTTTCATAGCTGCCCTCCCCATTCTTAATCTTCTGATTTCCTGGCTGCAATCCTCATTCCAGCCAATGTTTGATCCCAGATATGGGAACTCTTTTAGTGTTTCTATTTCCTCATTGTCTAGTTTGAATGTGTGTAAGCTCTCTGTGGTCATTATTTTTGTTTTCTTTATGTTCAACAGTAAGCCTGCCTTTGCACTTTCTTCTTTGATCTTCCTTAGTAGTTGTTCCAGGTCTGTGTGGTTCTCTGCTACTATTATGGTGTCATCAGAATATCTCGGATTGTTGATATTTCATCCTCCTATTTTGACTCCTCCCTCTTCCATATTCAAGCCTGCTTTCCTTACAATATGTTTAGGTAGGGTGATAGGATGCAGCGTTATCTGACTCCTTTTCTAATTGGGAACCATTCTATTTCACCACGTTCTGTCCTGACAGTAGCCTCTTGTCCTGAGTATAAATTCCTCATTAGGGCTATTGGATGTATTAGCACTCCCAAGTCTTTAAGGTCATTCCATAGCCTTTCATGATCTATGTAGTCAAAAGCTTTGCTATAGTCTATAAAGCACATGCTGATATTGTTTTGGAACTCCCTGCTATGCTCCATTAGCCATCATATACGTGCAATGTGATCCCTGGTGCCTCTTCCTTTCCTGAACCCTGCTTGGACCTCTGGGATTTCTCTCTCAATGTATGGTTGGAACCTATGTTGCAGAATTTTGAGCATGATTTTGCTTGCATGGGATATTCATGCTATGGTCCTATTGTTGCTGCAGTCTCCTGTGTCTCCTTTTTGTACATGGGGATGTATATTGATTGCTTTCAATCTGTTGAACATCGTTTTATTTCCCATATCTGTTGACATATGTTGGTTAGCACCAGAATTGATTCTGTCAATGTGGATTGCAGCAGTTCTATTGGAATATCATATGTTCCTGGAGTCTTGTTTTTTGACATTTTCTTTATTGCATCTTCCACCTCAGTTTTTAGAATTTGGGGTTCATCTTCATTCCATGTGTCCTTCATGTTGTCATCTCTTTTATAGAACTCCTCTATGTATTACATCCATCGTCTTTTTATTCCTTCCTGGTCTTGACTTATGTAATTTTTATTGTTGTAGAGCGTCCTGGTCCTTGGTTTGAACTTTCTCTTGATTTCTAAGATCTCGTGGAATAGGTCTCTCATTCTTCCTTTTTTGTTGTTGTCTTCTGTTTCTCTACATTTGTCGTTGTAATAATTTTCCTTATCTTTGCGCACAAGCCATTGTGCTGTTGCATTCATGGCTCTTAGTCTATTCCTATCTCTTTTTTGTTTTGTTTTTCTTCTTTCCTTTATTGCTTGTAGCATTTTATCTGACATCCATGGTTTCTTCATTTTCCTTCTATTGGAAGTGTCTTTATGCATTCTTCTTTTATTATGTCCATGGCTTCAGCCCAAAACTCTTCTGTTTCACGATCTATTATTCTTAGTACTGCAGATCTGTCCTTATATTGTCAATGACTTCTGTGAGAATGTTGTTTAAATTGTATTTTGGTATGAAGTCTGGTTTTGTTCTGTTCTTGAGTTTTACTTTTATTTTTGAAATGAAATGAAATGAGTAGTTCGTGATCTGTGCCACAATCAACACCTGGTCTAGTCTTAGCCACCAGTATGGATCTTCGCCATCTTTTACTTTCAGTTATGTAATCTACAGTATTTGGTTTTTGTATTGGCCATCTTGTGATGTCCATGTGTATAATGTTTTCTCTGGTTTTATGTAAAATATGTTTGCAATGAATAAGTTGTTGGCTTCACACAAAAAATCAGATTCTCGCCTGCTTCATTCTTTTTGCCTAGTCCAAATCTGCCTACTGTTTTTGATTCTTCTTTACTTCCAACCCTTGTGTTCCAATCTCCAGTGATCAGCTTAACGTCCTGTGCCGGTGTGTTGTCAATTTCTTCCTGTACTCCTTCTTAAAATCTATCTATTTCTTCTTGTTCTGCCTCAGTGGTTGGTGCATATACTAGAATTATGGTGATATTCATAGGTTTCCTGTGAAGCCTTATGGAAATGATTCGGTTTGATTTTGCATTGTATCCTCTGACTGCTTTTGCAACATCTTTTCTTAGTATGAAAGCCACCCCATTTCTTCTTGTCTTTTCATTCCCTGAGTAGAACACTGTGTGACTGTCTGATTCAAAGTGGCCCATTCCTGTCCGTTTTAACTCACTCACCCCCGGTACTGCTATGTTCATGCGTTGCATTTCCATTTTCACTATGTCTAGCTTCTCTTGGCTCCTGCTTCTCACAATCCATGCCCCTATTTTATGTGTGGTGCTGCTTCTGATGGGGTTTGTCTTTCTGAGAGTGTTTACTGCTTGCTTCATCATTTTTGACTGCTCTTAGCTGCTCTTGCAAGTGTGTTTTCTTTTAGTTTCTATCTATCTCTCTGTTAGTGCTCTTGTCCTGCCTATGTGACAGTTTTGGTGTCTCCTCATAGTGTTTTCTAGGTGGGGGGCTACACAAGGAGGACCACCTACACTTTCCTGTCCACAGTGCTAACACGTATGATGTCACTGCTGTTCTTCACTTTGTTGACACCCACCACTACTGCTGCTGCCCAGTAGTTGTTTTCCTATGTCATTCTCCTCTACTCCCCATTATTGTTGAATTGATCTTCTCCCTTCTTCTCCCTCCTTTTTCCTTCCCCCCTCATGACCTTCTTTATTTTAGTCTCATCTGTCTTCTGGCTCTTGTTTGATTTTCCTTGTCTGTCCTCTTTGTTTTCTCCTTTCCTCCATCTTGAAGGCGGGGGGACGGGCTGAGGTGGTCTGTGCCACAGCTGAGATGGACCTATGTGGCTGGGAGGGGATTAGATGGAGTCTTCAGAAATACACTTTTTAAATATATATAGCAGAGGTGGACAAAGTGTGGCTGTAGAGATGCACACAGGACTCACGGCTTATTTTCCGGCAGCCCTTGACTACTTCAGTCTCCCTAAACTGCCCTCTTACTGTCCAAAATATGGGTAAATTGCCTCACCTGAAAGTAACCACAATTGTTTGTTGTTGTGTACCTTCAAGTTGTTTCTGACTTATGGTGATCCTGTCTTGGGGGTTTTCTTTGCAAGATTTGTTCAGAGGGTTATTGCCTTTGCCTCCCTCTGAGGTTCAGAGAGTGTGACTTGCCCAATGGGTTTTAAATCCTCATCTTCAGAGTCATCGTCCAATGCTCAAACCACTATACCACACTGGCAATTTACCCAGTTGTTCTTTGTGTGAACCAGGTTTGGTGAAAGCTGCATCTGTTTTGCTCCTGGCTCACATTCTAATCTAAATGTTCATGATGCCTCCTGCACTCCGTTTTGAGTTTGCTACAAGATCTTGGGGCTAGAACTACAGACTGTGGGGCTTTTCCATCATGCCCAGCTTCATCCCCCTCTCCTGCATTAGCTTGTTTGATTAATATCCAACCTGAAAAACAGTTATGGGGAACACAAAAGCTTTCACACTATTTTGTGTGCAACAGCTTAAGTTGGTCATAATAAAAGTACAGTGGGCCCTTGGTATCTGCTGGCGTTTGGTTCCAGGACCCCTCATGGATACCAAAATTAAGTGCATGGTGTAGTAAAATGGCGCCCTTTATATAAAATGGCAAAATCAAGCTTTGCTGTTTGGAATTTATATACTGTTTAAATATTTTTAAGCCAAGGATACAGAAGGCCAGCTGTATTGCCTTAGGCTGTGTCCACACTACAGAAATAGTGGAATTTGACACCACTTTAACTGTTCAGTGCTATGGAATTATGGGAACTGTAGTTTTGACATATTTATGGTAGTCTTCTCTGTTGGAGAGCTCTGATGCTGCGACAGACTACAAATGCCATGGCAGTTAAAGTGGTGTCTAACTGAATTATTTCTGCAATGTGGATGCAGCCTCAGCGTTACTTTGGGGTTTTCTTCCAATAGGCCAGAATGGTTGCCTGCAATATTTGTTTGCTGATTTAAGCTGATTTCATTTGAGAAGGCATGGAATAATAAATAACAGTTGACTTATTATGATTGGAAGCAAGGGGAGAGGGAGAAAAAAATCCATAATACTGCCTGTTGTTGAAAATCCTTTTGGACTACAACCATCTCCAAAGAGATGAATTTCATGAAGTCAGAGTTCACCTATTTTCAACGGAGGCTGAGGTGTCAAAGGTGTTGCTTTGTTTTGTTTTGTAAACCCACTGCATATCAAAGAGGGAATAGCTTGGTAGTAGAACTTGTTCTTGGCATCTCAGGTTCACTTTTTGGCATCTCTGGGTAGGGCTGGTAAAACTCCTGACCGAAGCACCAGAGAGGCAGACCAGCACTCTGACTCAGTTTAAGGCAGCTTCCTATGTACCTCAGTTGCAATGGGGCCCTGTTCTTCAGTATTTTCACACTGCACACTCTCAAAAACTCCATAATAAGCTTCTGTTGAAAGAAATGCTATTATTCATCAAACATCACTCTGTAGGGAGGGCAAGGCTGGCTGCCAAAATCTGAGAAATACAGGAGTTTTGGCAATGTTTAGTCAAATCCTCTGGTGTGTAAACCTGAGCAGATCAACCTTTCTCTTTTCATACCCTTGGGGTTAGCTTGTCAGGGGCTCCATACCAGCTGTAGATGGGGTCAAAACCAAGATGTGGGGAAATGTATCCCTTTTCTCTCTTTTTCTGATCCTTCCTTCCTTTCCCTCCCTCCCTCCTTCCCTCATCTCTTTCTCTCTCTCTCTTTTTGCATTTATTGAGCTGTTGGCAGGACTGCTCCAAGAAAGTTTGCTACCGGAGGTGCATAATATTCCAAGTCGAGATGCATAGTATTCCAAGGGAGTCAAGTGTTTTTTGTTTTGTTTTGTTTTGTTTGGCACCTGGGGCAGAAGATCCCACCAGTGCCTCTTCCCATCCCAGGCAGTAGAAACTACAACAAGAAGAAATTAAATAACTAACCATTTGCTGCCCTTTCATGACACTAATAATTTGCTGCCTGAGGCAACTGCCCTGGCTGCTGGGAAAGAAGGGAAAAGATTGTGCTTGCAGAGGCCTGAATTCGTCAGGGCTTGCACAAGGCTTTTGAAATTAAGCCAAAGACAACATGAGATTTATAATATAAGTGGCATAACTGTTATGCCTCTGAAATATAGGCAGCTTTAGGACTACTTGAGGGACAGTTCTTCCTCAAACTGTTCAGCCATACAGGAGAGTCATTGCCTTTATCGCTGTTCCCAACAGAGTGAAAATTGGAGAGGGCTCAAGTACCTTTAATGGCTGTGCAAAAGAGAAAAATCAGCAGGTGTTGTTTGTCATGCAGCCAGGTAACAAGGAACACCTGCTGAAATTCACTCTTTTTAGCCTCAGCTCTACTCCAGCCATCAGAGAGCTGGTTTCCTGCAGTTTTTATGTCCATTTTATCATCTGCACATACTGCAGTGCCTTAATGATTATATGATAGAAAGGAGGTGGGAAGGAAGCAAGAAGATGCTACCCAGATGACAGAAGTGTGACAAACAAGGGCTTTATACTTGAACAGGTCCCAGAGGACCTTTTCTGCAACCACTCCCAGATTGTGGAACGGTTTGTTGGACGAGATCCATCATATTACCAGCTTGGACAGCTTTATCTCTTCTGACAGGCCTTTCCAGAATAGCATAACAGCCATCCACTAAACTGAATTGATCATCGACCATCGTCCAGCCCATCTCATCGGCTAGTCCGCACCCCATCCTCTGTTTTGTTGATTTTAATGTATTTTTTGTTTTGTTGATTTTAATGTATTTAAAATAATGTATTTTAATTGTTATTTGGGGGGGGGTAGAATTTGGGGTTATTGAGTACTTTTTTAATTATGTATCAGATTGTTTTTACTGCAAGCTGCCTTGATCCTAATTGGGTTAGGTGGGATATAAATAAAGTTGTTGTTGTTATTTTAGGTAAGCTATGCCATGTTGCTATTCTTGTGTGCCTTTAAATTTCTTCCAACTTACGGAAACCCTAAGGTGAACTTTCCTGGAGCTGAGAGTGTGTGGCTTGTCTAAGGTCACCCAGTAGGTTTCCATGGCCAAGCAGGGAATCGAACCCTAGTCTCCAGAATTGTAGTCCAACACTCAAACAACTCCACCACTGGCTCTGAAGCTATGCTATACCTCTGTCTAACTTGCAGGTGTTCAGGTAGCAAACAAAGGATAAAAATGCTTCCAGTTTGGCTTTCTCTTTGCAATAGCTGATCATGGTCGCCTGTGTTTTATTTCTCCTTGTTGTCTTACCCACCACCCAATATCTTTTCTGTCTTTCATTAAGATATGAATTTTCAGGAAGATGCCGCTGAAATGCAATAGCCTTTGTTCAACAAGCAGAGCAATTAAAAATGAAAGAAAACCCATTTTAAAGCATTCACAAGCCACACACCCTTCCAAGAGCTATTTGGGTCTCTTAATGAGATGCTCTCTGACTCACTGCTGAGATTGTTGTAGATTACATTTTGGTAATACACTGAATAAGTAACTTTTGTATTGAGCAGTCATTAATGAGCAACTGGAGCCAAGCTTCTTTCTCTGCTCAGCAGGAGCAGCACCTCCGTACTTTTTCCTCAGGAGAATCAAGATAAGAGAGCTGACAGAACTTTAGAAAATATGATCTTTGCATCTAAGCTCCCCTGCTCTTTTCTCTGCAAGAAGACAGAACACCACTGAGAAGACAAATTCCAGAAAGATAGTTGTCTCTTGTAGCTGGTCCCCCTAATCAGTATCCTGTAGGCAAGACAGTGACAAATATATGTAGAAATGTAAAACAATCTTTGCATTGTCCATATGGTGTCCTATTTTGGGGGCTATAGCCACATTGAAGCATTTTTCCTACATTATCATTACTGTATGTGATTTTTACCTTGAATTGCTTTTCGTCCATTTTTTTTTAAATCATACACTCAGCCCTCTGTATCCATGGATTCCTTATCTCACCCAGCCGCTGGGTGAGATCATACGGAGTTATGGTGCTGGGTGCTATCAGTACGCTGATGACACCCAAATCTATTTCTCCATGTCTCGTTCGTCGGCCTCGAATTCTAATGGCATCTCTTCTCTCAATGAATGTCTTCGGACGGTAATGGGCTGGATGAGGAAAAACAGATTGAAGCTGCATCCAAACAAGACGGAGGTGCTCACGGTAGCGGCCCCGAAACCAAGAATTGGGTTGCAACCACCAGTCCTGGACGGGGTCACACTCTCCTCTAGTGACTGTGTTCGCAGTCTGGGGGTGCTCCTTGACTCGTCGCTCCTGATGATAGATCAGGTGAATGCGACGGTCAGGAGCGCCTGTTATCAGCTTCGGCTGATACGCCAGCTGTGCCCTTTTCTGGAAGTAAGGGATCTCGAGACAGTTGTGCACGCGCTGGTAACCTCACGCCTTGACTTCTGTAATGCGCTCTACATGGGGCTACCCTTGTGCCTGGTTCGGAAACTACAGCTGGTTCAAAACATGGCAGCCAGGCTTGTGTCAGGAACATCCAGAAGGGACCATATCACTCCAGTTTTGAGGTCCCTCCACTGGCTGCCTATTGGTTTCCGGGCCCAGTACAAGGTGTTGGTTATTACCTTTAAAGCCCTAAATGGCTTGGGTCCAAGCTATCTCAGAGACCGCCTCTTCCCATACAATCCTCTCCGCGCTCTCCGGTCCTCTGGGAGGAACTTGTTGCAGCCTCAAAAATCGAGGCTTGTGGCGACCTCCCGGAGGGCTTTCTCTGTTGTCGCCCCCAGGCTCTGGAACGGCCTGCCGGATGAGATCCGTCAATTAACATCTTTGGACAGCTTCAAAAAGGCTGTCAAGACGGATCTCTTCAGGCAGGCCTTCCCAGATTGAAATATCCCGGCCTCAGGATCTCAGGATTTCCCCCCTCCTCAGTAATGTCTCCAAAGCCCCTTTTCTTTAGAATTGAAGTTGCAGTGGTTTATTGGTTGGTATTATTTTGTTTAATTTATTGTTATTTTAACTAGTTATTGTGGTTTTAAATTAAATATGTTGTTTAATAACTTTTTAAGGGGGGAGGGAAATATATTGTTTTTATGCTGTATGTTATTTTAATGTTGTAAACCGCCCGGATTGGTTCGCCACAGGGCGGTATATAAATAAAAATTGATTATTATATTATTATTATCAATGGATTTAACAAACAATGGCTTGAAAAGATTTTAAAAATATATAAATTCCAAAAAGCAAACCTCGATTTTGTCTCTTTGGCACTACATGGTATCTACAGAACTCCCCTACACCATCATATTTCAGATGAGTTGATTCTGTCAGATTTCTTCACCATCTAGCTTTCAAAAACATACATAGACTATGACAGGTCTTTGCGGCACCCTCTTCACATGCGAGGGTTGCCTGGTGGGCGGAGCGCCCACATGCGCGGAGCTGCCCGCACAATTTGGTTGCTGTGGCGCTCCGGTGGAGCAAAGAGACTCCAGGGAGGCACCTCTTTCTGGTGTTTTTTACCCTGCTAGTACTTGTAGCTCTTAGGCCCCAAACACACAGCAGAAATAATCCAGTTTGAGATTGCTTAAACTGCCCTGGCTCAATGCTAGAAATTCTAGGAAGTGTAGTTTTTTTTTGAGACATTTAGCCTTCTCTGTCATGAGAGCTCTGGTGTCACAATAAATTACAGTTCCCAGGATTACCTAGCACTGAGCCAGGGCACTTAAAGTGGTTTCAAACTGGATTATTTCTGCAGTGTGTTTTGGACCTTAGATAATTTTAAAATAGTATCAGAGATGCTATTTGCTTCCCCTTGCGTATGAGAAGTTATCTCTTGTTATCTATCAAAAACCTGTGGATAGTGTATCATCTTGCAGGGCTGTATTTTCCATCAGTTTTGGCCATCATAACCAATAAAGAGAGATAGTTGTAAGGAATGATGGGAGTTGTAATCCAACAGTATCTGGAAAGCCACAAGTTATTGTGGTTTTAAGTTAATGAAATATCTGGTTATGGTTTATTATTTTATTTAAATACAGTTTTATATTCCCTTTTTTGGTAAAAAAAAATATCTCAGAACAGCTAACAATAAAAACAAATGGAGTAAAATCAATTTCTGAAAAAAGTAGATGATGAAACATAATAGAATTCACTTAAAACTGTTCATTAAAAACGAGGAAGTTTCGGTGGGAGTTGAAGTCCAATGGTGTCTGGACTTCATGTTAATGAGCAGGACTATAATCATTGAAATGCTTGGATTAAACAGAGAGGTTTCTGGTTGATGGCAGAAACTCCTAAGCCTAGGAGCCTAACAGATCTCTTTGGAGAGATCATTCTACCTGGTATGTTCCACAAAAGAGAAGGCCCTCTTCTGTCCAGCAAACAGGTAAACTAACATCACTAAGCTGTAGGTAAGGATTTGAACTTACCTATTCTAAGCTCAGCATCTCTGTGCTACATCATTTTAAGTTGTCTACTTCAGGATTTCAAGCTTGGAATGAAACTGGACAGACCAAAGACAGCTAACCATGATGCTTGTCTTGTTGAACCTTCAGGAGCATCTATCTGCTGCTAGAAGCAGAATGCTAGATCAAATGTATTCTTGGTCCAGTAAGGCAGTGATGGTGACAAAATGTTGGGTAATCAATATTAGGCTTTGCCAGATATTATTTATTTCAATTTATACTTGTGTTACATGGATGGTTTCAAAAACTGTAGAGTGCTTCATTTAATGGAAGTTTGAATTTCCTAAATATTAAGTAAAAAGGGCTTCTGGTTGTTTTACAGTCTTTATGATACTTGGAGAAATGACACTGGAGTACATCCTCTAAGATTTCCATCAAAAACCTGTTTGGATCTCCTGCTGATACTGTCTCAGAGTACTGCTTCATTGCCACCTTCCCTCCAATGGATGAATTCTTTCCAGGTAAAGAAAAGATACAATGCAACTAATATTGAAAGGATTAACCTTTGGTTCCAGCTTAATGTTGCAAACCTAATGGTAGCTAACCAGGATATCCAGGAAAAGTTTGATCCTGGATTGATATTGTTAACTAACTATGGTTAGTTAAAATAGTTTCTGTAGGTGGATGAAATGAAAGATTGTAGTTTGCAGCAAACTATGATCAGAAGGTTTAAATGTATTCCCTTGGTGTATTCAACAAATCATGATTTATCTATTATCATTTCTGAACTGCTGCTTTTGTCACATTGTTGTAAAGAAATATAGCTGTTGCAGTCTTCAGAACAGAGGTCTAGCATTGTGATTTTTAAATTGTACTAAATGTGAATAGCTACTTACTTGGTTTAAAATAAGGAGTTGCGATATATGGCCATTATTTCAGATTATATAACTGAAGTCAATAAAATCATGCAGATAGACTGTTAGATGTTTTGGTAGTAAATAATGAGGTAAGTAAAAATGATTGGTCATGGGAACCCACTGGGTGATTTGGGTGAATCATATACTCTGAGCCCCAGAAAATGCTGTGATAGGTTGCCTTATGGTTGCCGTAAGTAAGAAATAACTTGAAGCTACACAGAAGCAACAAATGATGCCAATCAGCCCAGGTGGAACAAAGAAACAAGATTTCAAGAGTGTTAGAACTAAGATGTGGCTTGAGCTATTTGCATACTCCTATAACTGAGAAACAGAGAATGAATGTACCCGGTCGTATGATAGTTCTGCTCTAAAAATGCATCTACTGTATAGAGTCAGGCAAAATTACACATATTGTAATTTTTATTTGTTCATTTAATATGCCACTATCCTCCTAAATTGGACCCAAAGTGGTTCACAAAAGATATCCCCAAAAGCACAATTTTAAAAGTACAATTAAAAACATCACATCAATATAGCCATTTAAAAATATAAAATCTTTAAAAACACACTATTAAAATGTAAAAACATTAAAAATATACAAACATCACATCAGTATAACCATTTAAAAATATAAAATCTTTAAAAACACACTATTAAAAGTATAAAACCATTAAAAATTACAAAAGCAAAAAAATAAAACAGAACTTAGCTGAGGGTCATTTTTCCCCTGAAACATGTAAAAGTATGTTGGCCTTATTTGAACCCTCACTTGAGTTCTTAACTTCTTTTTTTTGCTTGCTGGCTTTGGTCTGAAAATTCAAGTTTGTATTAGGTCAGAGTTCTCTGTAATATCTGAACTGGGGAACTCTGACTCAGATTTGGGCATTGCAGTCTTTTGTACGAGAACTTCCAGAATCTCCCAACCAATATGGTTGGTAGTTGCCATGATATATCAAGCCACATGTATAAACATCCTTACTTTAGGAAGGGGGAAAGGGGTTTTTATGAACTTTCCAGCACCCAGAATAAGAGTAAAATTAGAGTTTAAAGATGTGTTTTGGGGCCTTCTGGGGTGCCTTAGATTGCATTTTGAGGCAAAAAAAAAATAGATATTTTCTCCTCTCAAAATGTTATTTGACTATCTGGGAGACACAGGGTGCCTCCCAGTGTGGTGGAGATATTATCCACACTACCCAAAAATAATTTGGGTTCATTCAGGAGCAAAAAATAATAATTTTGGGAGGATTTGAAAAATCATTTGACTCCTGGGGGCCATAATTTGCCCATTCCTAAACTAAAGGAAAGAAGGCAGTGTGCTGAAATATATCTTTGATATGCAGACATGTAGTGTCATTGAACTGGAGCTGTATTTCATAGCTGGGAAAATAGTGCTGAATATTGTAGGTTTTTTGGACAAGGTGGCATGACCTTTTGGGAAGTCACTTTTGTTAAAAGATTAAACTGATATATTGTATCGCCAGCCTTCCATGGCAGCCCATTCAGAGCAAGTTCAAGTGATGATCTGGTATCAGGAAAGCCAAGTGGCTCTGACATCTCTTCAGAGAGGAAATGTACCAAATTACTGAGGCTCAGAGCATGTTGTGAAATGTGGTTGTGAAACTGAAAAGCAATTTGGATGTGATGAAGTGTACGAGGGCAGCAAAGAGAGGTTATTAAGCTTGTCTTGTATTTGCCAATTGAAGTACAAGAGGTGTTTTCAGTCTGTTGCAGCCTTTCCTTCAAGGCCTCAAAGTGATGTCTGCTTTCAGTTCCCAACAACTTGTCTACGTGGAGTGAAATCAAAGCCTTTCATTTCATTTCAGCTGTAATGATAATGGTGTCATGTTCCAATCAGGAGACCCAATTTTAACGGGTTATCCACTGAAATAGCCTTTTGGCTGAATAGACCTGGGAAAAGGAATTATTGAACATGGGACTGCTACCAAGGTGGCAGAGTTTAGTTGATTAAATGTAATTATTTTGGAGAAGGGGGATATTTCACAGTGTCCTGGAGATAACGGAAACAGGTTCTGTGGGGTGGTGGGTATAGGATGGTGGCCCCCATTATGACCTGTGAGGGGGCTTCCACCTGGGAGAAAGGAGGATGTGGGAGGAAGCAAAATTTCCGATACTTAGTTCTAAAATTTAGCTGCTTCACTTGCGGGGTGCATACAGTCCTCAGAGGAGACCAGACCATCTCTGCTTGCTTCCTTTGTGCTTCTGTTGCTTGAATTATTTATAAAATGATTCCAATCCTGGCATTTGCCCTTCCAAAGGGCCTCCCCCACACAATAGGGGCTTAAATTAAAATACAGCTGAAATCACATTGTACAGATCTCATGTACAGCAAATCTCAAAACCAGACCAGAAGTAAATAGGAGACAAGAATTTAAAATGAATGAAATGTCTGGCAAAGTAAAAAGTTTATTAAGAATAGCAGACAAGAATTTAAAATGAATGAAAGGCATGGCAGAATAAAAAAGTTTTAATTATCTGTCTGCCTGGTGATGTGAAAAACTGGGCCTCTTTCTGAAGGGAGTTCCAGAGTTCAAGAATGAGACCCTCCATACCCCCCACCCCCAAAAAAGCTCTAGGCTGCATCCAATGTGATAATATCACTTGTGCATTATCTACTGGCTATGAACTTAGCTTTGTTGTTGTTAACTGTCCTCGAGTTGTCCCTGACTCATGGCAACCATGTGGATGAGATATCTCCAAGCCCTCCTATCATCCACTGTTCTGTTTAAGGCTTCTAGATTCATACCTGTGACTCTCTAATTGAGTCTGTCCATTTGTCATGTGGTCTTCCTCTCTTTTTACTACCCTACACTTTTCCTAGCATTATTGTCTTTTCTAATGAGTCATGCCTTCTCATGATGTGGCCAAATTACAACAACCTCAATTTGATCATCCTGACTCCAGGGAAATTTCTGGCTTTATATGCTCAAGGGCCTACTTGTTTGACTTTTTGGCTGTACACAGTATCCTCAGTACTCTTTTCCAGCACCACATCTCAAATGAGTTGATATTCTTTTTGTCTGCTTTCTTCACTGTCCAACTCTCACATCTATACGTAGTGTTGGGGAATACAATGGCTACCTGTTTTAATTCTAATTCTTAATTCTAACTGCATTGTTCAGTTGTATATCTTTACTCTTTATGATCTTATCTAGTTACTTCGTAGTTGGCCTGCCCATTCCCAGTTTTCTTCTGATTTCCTGAACCTCAGTGGCACAGTGGTTAAATGCCAGTACTGCAGCCACAAGATTATGAGTTTGATCCTAGAGGAGGGATCAAAGATCCACTCAGCCTTCCATCCTTTTGTAGGTCAGTAAAATGAGTAGTAGTAATAATAATAATAATAATAATAATACTGTTTATTTATAGCCCGCTTTTCCTTGGCAGATCAAAGCGGGTTACACAGAAGTACACAAATGTACACTTTACAAACAGTAATTGCATAAACATCCAAATCAATATATAAGCTATTAAAAACAATGTTAAAAATTTCAAGATTAAAACCATACAATAACTAGCTTAAGTACTGGTACAACGGGTGCAACGGGGAGAGAGCAGATCTTACAACATCTGGGGGAAAGACTGTTGGAAGAGGAAGGTTTTTAACCTCTTCCTAAATAGGTCAAGGGAGGTAGCTGAGCGGAGCTCACCGGGAAGAGAGTTCCAAAGCTGCAGGGCCGAGATAGAGAACGCCCTCTGTGAGGTCACAGAATATTTTGTTGCTTGTTGTGGGCAATTGGCTTACACATTGTAAACTGCTTAGGGAGTGCTAGTTCACTGATAAAGGAGTACTTGCTATTGCTATTTCCTGACTGCAGTTTCTATTCTGATCAGTAGTTTGAACCATCCAGTTTAAAAGGGGTTAATTTACCATTTTGATAGGCAGAAGGTTACTTAAGATCAGGTGAGATGTTCTTTGCCAATCGAGTTTTGTGTGGACTACAGAGGTGCTAAAACTTCTTCAACCTTCCAGAATCAGATATAAAATTCCTGTTCCTGTGTGGGTGCTGTTTGTTGGCATGAGGAAGGCGGGTAGAGGCTGGTTCCAAAAGGATCAGACTCCTGCGTTCCTAGCTGTGGGAAAACCTGAGAATATTGTAATTGTGTCTCACACCTGAAAAAAGTGAAGAAGAAGGTCTAGGGAGCATGTAGGTAATGGGTAGGAACTTGAAGGTCCAGATTGGACTTGCCTTCTCCTCTTTGCCCAAAGGTTTAAAACAGAAGAAGACTTATGACACCCAGTAATCCTGATTGATCTTACCAGAGCCAAAGTAATATTCCCCTTTGCTTTCTTCCTCGATTATTTCTGGAATGCCAGTTAAACAAAAGATACGTGGATGAAAATTCTGATTCTCTGTTGCTGCTATCAGATTTTTTAAAATTCAGACAGTGCAAGAGTTTGGTTTACTTTGGATATTTTCCTTTCCATATTTTTTTAAAAAAACTAATCCAGTCTGCATGGATGGACTATAACTTATGGTGAGAAAGGTCAAAAGGAGAGACGGTGCTTAAAATTAACCACCTCTCCATGATACTCCTTTATTAAGCAAGGAGGAGGGTGATAAAGGTTTTGAACTTAACCTTGACCAGAGAGGAAAGGGAATACCCAACTTCTCTCTGTTGTAATTTACAACTTGCCCAAGCTACACACACACACACACACACACACACACACACACACACTTGCATACATGGAAGATGAGAGGGGTCCTAGAATATAATGTGGTATGTAACTTGAACCCTAGAGTGTATGCTAATACTCTTGTACTCTCCTCTTTCTTCTCATCATCGCATTCCTATAGCTACTTTTTCAAAGTGACACACTGCCATTTGTTTTTTTTTTAATTAATTTTATTGTCGTTTGAAATTTTTTGATTTAGGGTAGATGGGATTGAATCCAGACTAAGGAGCTGTGCAGACAGCCCCGAAGGGATGGCCTCCAGCTGCCCCTTTTACACTCAGATCAGGGCCGCAGCAACTGCACGCCATGGCCCCGATCTGGCCTTTCCAGGGCATGAAAAGGAGCCCCAAAAAGCAGCTCCTTTTTGCACCCTGGAAAGGGTGCTGTGCCGCGGCTTAATGGTGGTTCTTCAGCGCTGTGCAGATGCAGTGCCAGAAGAGTGCCTTGATGCCATGTGGTGTGGCACGCAGTGTCACGCTGCCCTGTGGGCAGATCTGAGGTGTGTGTCGTGTAGACACTATGCCCTGATTCTGCCCCCAACCCGACCCAAACTACTGGTCTGCAGTTTAGCTTTTGAAAATAAATTGGACATACGTTAGTCACTGAGTCTGCTTGAAGTATGACTAAGCCTCCATGGAACTTGTGTTTGGTTGATAGAAAGAAAAACTCAAGTTGATTTGTGGAATTGTCTTGTTGAGGACAATTTAAGTGACACATGCTAGTGCATTTAACAGGTCAAGTTATGTGGGCTCTACCATTTAAATGTCTGAAATGGTCTTTTTAAAAATAAAATAAAATAAAAGATGATGATTTAGTGGTATTTCTATTTTCTTTTAAAAGGAAGAAAGCCTAAGCAAGAATATGGTGATTTTCCTGTATAATTGTGTGCAATTGGTGATGCATTGTTCTAGTTTGGTTAAAGAGTTCTGCTTGAACAGACTCAAAAACAAGAGAAAATTTCTGCTGTAAGTTACATTATTTCTCTCCACAGTTAGTAAATGCACTTTCAGCTGTATTTTACTCCCCTCCCCACCAGTGTCTAGTGACTTCTTCAATTAATCTCAGGTTTTTGCTCCTTCTTGGCATCCTGGGAAATATTTCGTTAAGAGAATCTTACCCTATTTAGAAGAATTATAGTTTGTATCTGCTCTAGGATTATCTATTATATATATATATATATATTATTCATTCGCACTTTGCACCCACAAAGATTCATTTGTAAAGTTAATTCTAATTCTAAAACAATACAACAGAGCTGGACCAGAGTCACACTATCTAGCAACCATGCCTAACTTGGAAGTACTGGTGTGTATAGTATTTAATGCCATAATTAGTGAGAAGAATTGATGCTCTCGAGGAAACCTGGTTGTTCATGTTTATTGACAGATTGTTCCATATTTGCCAACACATGGTTAATGAATTATCTTAGAGGATGAGAGGGAACCTTCCCCCTCTTCTAGTGAACTAGTGGTTGTATGATAGAGATACCTGTTGTACCTTATTGTATCCACACTGTTGTGTGTGCATGTGTCATCAAGTTGCCTTTTGATTTTAGGTAACCCCATGAATTTCATAGGGTTTTCTTAGGCAATGAATACTCAAGAGATCGTTTTGCACCTCTTGAATACTCGATGCTTAAGAAAACCCATTGAAATTCATGGGGTTGCCATAAATCAACTGGCAATTTGGTGACATATATACATACAACAATGTGGATTCCTTTCCATTTCCTTCCTCTGAAAAGGAAGGAAATTGAAATAAAGCCTTCAACTTAATTTCAGTGGTATTCATTGGTGGTCTCCGATCCAAGTAGTAATCAGGGATGACCCTTCTTAGCTTCCAAGATCAGATGGGATGTGGTGCCTTTAGGTGATGTAGGCCTTTTACACTGTTAGTTAAACATAATTCCTGTTGAAATCACTGAGAGTAAAGTCATGTCACGAAGGACACTTTCTTTCCCCATGGTTCTTGTTCACAGTGTACTAATTGTGTGAGAAACTCCCTCAATGCAAGCTTAGGCCTGGTACAGAACTTGAACTAGTTATCTTTCAGGACTACAACGCCTAAAAAGTTGTATCCTTCCCAGAAGACTTTGGAGAGGTGCATGATTCTTGTTATGCAGCCATGCTATGCCCTCCACACCCTTTAAAAAAAAATAATTTCCGCATTTGCCTCCATATGGGGGCAATCCTCATGTTGTTTTTTTTCACAGATATTTCTGAGGTGCTGAGGAGCCCTGGAAAAACAGATTGGGGGGCACAGTTTCCCTACCTTGTTCTATAAAAAGCAGTTCTTCTTATGTTGTATTGCTGACCTTGTTGTACACCGCCTTGATTGAAGAAGGGCGGTATAAAAATAAAACTTTTATTTATTATTATTTATGTTGAGTTAGGTCTGGCTAGCCCTGTATTCAGTGCTGTAACTGATGAAACCTCTCTCCACATCCTGTTCTCTGGTTTCTTTTAAAATTAGGATGTATAGTGTTTGAAACTGGAACCAGTAGGCTGTAGGTCTTATTCTGTCAAATAAATCCTTCCTGGAACTCTACAAGTATTGGTAATAGTGCATTTTCAAGAAGAATGTGCATATAAACTGTTTGCTCTTTCTCATTGATGCTTTAGGGACTCAAGTGGTCAGTAGATGGTAATGTGAAGATTATTGCTACCATACTTGGAAATCAGAATTGCCCATGAGCTTTCAAAGTTAAGTTGGGCACCAATACTGGATGGAATAGTGTTACAATAAAATAAATAATAAAAACAACAGCATGAAGTAAACTGAGATTGCTGGAAATAACAGGATTAAAGGGGAACCTTCCTTGTTACTCTGCACTCAAGAAACTGGTCTGCCTGTCTGTAAAACCCATGGTTTATGAACCTTACTTTTTCTTTCCACATTTACTGTCTCTCCTGCTTGCAAGCCAGAAAGAGAGGCCTGACAACATGAGAATCATATATTTTATAGACTCATCCCAGTCCTTTCCTAAATGTTGTGACCTCACAAGGTTTTAGTTCTTTGTGTGATAGGTGAAACAGTCTGGTTATTCTATTCATCTAGAACATGGCCACATAGCCCAAAATACCCACAAAAAAACTATAGTCTGGTTATTGCAGTCAGGCTATTGCTAACCAGCTGGTTTATTAGTCCCCAAGTGGCCAATAAGTACAGTGTCACTTCTTTTGGCCTTCACAATATCACCACTATAACTACCACCACCCTACCCATCACAGTGGCAGTTGGCACAGTTCAGAGGAGTAAGGGGCTTCTCAAAGCAGGAGTGAGATTTGTTTCTGATTGCATTCCTCAAACAAGATAGAAAACTGAATTAGCAACTCTAGTAGTTGGTTAAAGAGCCTTTTTTTTCATCTTTTCTTTTGAGTATTCTTCAAACAGTGTAAGTGATTTAATGTCTTCAGCCTGGTATGAAAAGAAATGAAACACTTACAGTTCAGTTCTTGATTACACTGGTTGCATATTATGATAGTGAAATATTTTATGCTTGGCTAAGTATAGATTTTGAATAAATGATTTTAATTATGCTGCATAAATGTTGGGGAAAGTTACACTTTATTAATGCCCCATGCATCTAGCAAAGAACTAATTTAATTACATTCCTGCTGCTAAAGGTCTTGTTCTCTCTCTCTCTTTCTCTCTCTGTTTCTCCCTGCCTCCATTTTTAATGAAAATGTAGATCAGTTAGAACATAAATGATAAAGTAAATGATCCATCTCTGACTCAAACATTACACTGGGTGTTTCTTTGTGCTAGTGAATATAACAGTGAATATAGCAAGCTTCTCATCACAGTTCAACTAAATAGAGATTACAGATGAGCATGTGTATGTGTGCTTCCTGACTATGAATCAGCTGCATAAATTGCAGGTACAAACCCTTTAATGATTTGGTGAGCTTTTCTTTAGGCTGTATTATTCCAATTTAAGGCCAGAGAGTACCTCCACACCCCAAATCCATCTCTTCATTAAATGCCCACTTTTATCATACATAACTAAACTTGTTTAATGTTCAGATAAAACAGCAATTAGCAGAATTACACTTATTATTATTATTATTATTATTATTATTATTTATATAGCGCTGTAGATTTGCACAGCGCTGTACATAAAAACAATAAATATTAAAAGAGTAAACCTGCCTATGGCGTACAATCTAAGAAATAGTAGGATAATACATATAAAATACATAGCAATACAGGTAACTATTCAATAAGACAGACAACAGAAGAACATCAAATAGCAAGTGACAATCATGCAATTATTAACTATTATACATAAAGCAGGATTCGACTCTGAAGGAAGAAGGTCTGCAAATTGGAAGGAGCAATGTCGACAATTTAAGATAATGCAGATGACACCACACTACTAGCAGAAAATAGCAAAGACTTGCAACAACTGCTGAAGAAATTCAAGAAAAGTGCAAATGCAGATTTACAGATGAATATTAAAAAAAAATAATATCCACAGATTATTTACATAATTTTAAAGTAGACAATGAAGATATTGAGATAATCAAGGATTTCCTATATCTTGGCTTGGCCATTCATCAAAATGAAGAGTGCAGTCAAGAAATCAGAAGGATTTGGGAGGGCAACTATGAAGAAGCTTGGTAAGATCTTAAAGAGTAAAGATACAGAACTGAACACTAAAGCTAGGATTGTCCATGCCATTGTATTTCCCATCACTATGTATAGCTGTGAGAGCTGGACAGTGAAGAAATCTGATAGGAAAACAATCAAGTCATTTGAAATATGGTGCTGAAGAATAGTTCTACAGATTGTGGACTGCTAAAAATACAAATAAATGGGCCTTAAACCAAATCAAGCCTGACGAGGTTGATTAAGCTGAGACTGTTGTACTTTGACCATATAATGAGAAGAGATGACTCACTAGAAAAGGCAATAATGGCTTGGTAAGGTGGAAGGCAGTAAGAAAAAAGAAAGACCACATTCCAGATGGATAGACTCAAGCAATCTCTGAGGAGATTATCACACCATGGCCAATTCTGCCACAGTTGCGCTTTTGGATGGAAGTGCAACAGTAGCACTATAGTGCTAGTTATTTTCACACTGTTGCACAGTTTTGCAAGAACGGCGGCATAAAACCTAATTGTGCAGTTGTGTTCCGCACACATACATGAATGAATTGCTTGTATAGTGTGGATGATCGTCTTGTGCATGCGCCATTTTGGCACAACAGTACATGCCTGAAATTAATGATTCCATCAAGCACAGAATAAAATGACAGAAAATAATGAGACCAAATAAGTAGTGCATGATACACATGGTCTTAATGCAGATATTTGGGATGGAGACAATCTCCTCTTCCTCATCCCGTGGTCCCCTGTCTCTCTACAACTCAAAGCCTTGCCAATGCAACCAGGACCAAGTATAGTTGCAGGGACTGCCTGCAACTGGCTGCTGGGAAGAGTCCCATCATCTACTGCCTCTCTCAAAATGCAGTGTGGGTAAATATCCCCAGATGCTCCCACAATAGTGTGATTGCTTTCCGCAACCAATTGCGCTTCAATCCAGCTATTGGAAACTAATTTATGATAGTCCCTCATGAATGAGTTGTTGCTAGAGCATGTCAGGTTCTTTGCAGGAACAATCCCAGATGAGCATGATGTCATCCAAAAAGGTTGGGCCCAATTTCACTATTTTCATGGGTTTCTGCCTTTTACTCCCTGCTTTTACCCTTGTGTGATAATCTGCTGAGTCTGCCATACCTGAGTAGGACTGTTGATGACAGGGTGAGGTCTCTCATTCATAGGGTCACCATAAGTTGGAGTCAGCTTGATGACAGTTAACAAAACAGATCTGTATAGATTTTGAAAAGTCTTTTGAATGCAAGCTTCTCTAGGTTTGTTTATGTATGTCTCACATCTTTAAACCAAAACTTAGGAAAATAGCATTGCAGTCCCACAAATCCCAGAGTCTCATAGCCATTCTATTTTGTTCCCCAATAACCTACCTAATAACATATTATGAGAATGAACATAGCAGATAGTAAGATGCTTGATAAGAAGGTGCCCATTTACTGTTTTGCTTTCCCTATTACTTTCCTATGAGAAAAGCCAGGTCTATCCATAAGAAATAAAATAATGCAGTAGAATTCTGCTTTGGTAGAGTAGACTGTACTGTTTCAGACTATAGATATTGTGGAGGTGAATCCAATAACAGAGAGAGCAGCCTTGTTTGTAAGGTTACTATGGTAGTAACAAGATCAGAGAAGCATTGAGAGCCATCGTGTATGCTGTTTACGTCTAATAAATGAGAACAATTTGTCTCTAAAATAATCTGTTATTCCTTCCATTTTTTTAGAGATACTTTCTGTGACCTACTTGAGCAACTGTGAAAAATGATTTTGCCATCCTTTCATGACAGGGAAATCTCAAAGAAGAGTTCAGAAGTATCTTAGTTTAGGTAGTTCTGATAGGATGAGCATTGTTTGTACTTGTCTCCCTATATTTCTCATTTATTTCTGTCTTCTTAATGTGCATGACCACTTGCTAAACATAGGTAGATACTTTAAAGGACAATTTCCCCAAAACGAGAGTAATGTGGAACAGAAAGCAATCAAGAAGATTTTTTTAAAAGGTACAAAGCATATTTGGTAAGTGTAGGAATGAAGAAAATCTTAAAAGATTATTTCTGTGACAAGAAGTTACTGTAAATTGATAGAATTATTATTCAATCAGCCCACAGACTCTACTTGCTCATCCCTCTCTTAAGGGAAGAAATGGTGTGTGTGTGTGTACCAAGACTGAAAAATCTGTTTCCAATTTCAAAAACAGTTAAAATGTAAAGCTACTATCTAGAAATCCCATTCTTTCTTCCATTCTTCATTTGGCTTATCTCCTAAAGAAAACAAACTGATGGTAGTTCCAACTCATTTGAATTCCCTCCCCTTGTGCCTGTGACCTGCCTGGTTTACTTGGAACAAGTCCTGTTGATTTCAGTCAGTTCCATATTTTGGTGACTATTAAGATGAATGTTTAGAACAATGCTCAGAACAATGGAATTTTACCCGGTTTTATCAGTGAGTCTGAATGGAAGCTTAAAACACACAGCAATGAAGTTTTTAAAAATTTACAACAATAAATTGTTAACTCATTGCCAGGAGCCCCAAGTAACTCATGCATGCTTTCTAGGGCTTGCAGAGGTATGGAAGCCTAGGAAGTTCCTTGATACAGAATATCTTTCTGAAAGCAAATTAACTTGGCTGTACTGTACCTTATTTTGCTCAAAGTCCACACATATATGTGGCTATACCCAATATTCTGCAAATAGACCTTTGTGTTGGAATAGTGGCAAGCTCTACACTTGAGTCATTATAAGGTTGGTAACCATTATCGGGTTAATATAGAGTTCCTGAGGGTAGATGACTTTCACCTGTGTGTGTATAGCTCTAATTAAGTTTTCACCCTTAATAAGGCTGGCCTTGTAGTGAGCTCTCTCTCTCCCTTTTGCTCACTCTATCCTTAGCCTTTCTTTCTGTTGTATTATGCTTGTGTTATGTAGTTTATATTATTTGCTATTTGTTATTATGTATGCCATTGTTATGCTTTATTTACTATCATTTGTATATATGTGTTTAATGTGATTTTGTTATACTGCTTTGTTACCCTTTTTAAGTATTTAGATAAAAACATTTTATACTACTTTGTCCCTTTAGTCTCTTTTCAAACCCATTGTTACAACACTTTGTTCATGCTATAGAATTTGCATTGCTCTCCTCTTCCCCAACCCTCCAGAGCAGATTGAAAGACCCATGGCTGGTAGTCTGCAAAGCAATTGGGAATCCATTCCTCCAGTGATTTACATTTTAGTGATGGCTAGATAGCTATAGATGCAACTTTTACTTTCCAGTAATGAATTCTTCCATGCTAAGTCCATTTCATTCCCAACTAGAGTAGCCCACTGAAATGAACAGGACCTTTTAGTCACCACTTGTAGCAAGTCCCAATGATTTCAGTAGGGCTCCTCTAGTTGAGAGTAAAACTGGATTTAGCACTTACTGGTAGTCTTCTGTGTTGCTCCCATCTGCACCCCCATTTGCACCATGCTTTTCACTCCAGTTTCAATTTACTTATTTATTAAAATTAGTTATATGCTGCTTTTCCCCTGGAGAGGCCAAGTTTATTACCCTATCATAGGGCTTTCTTGGCAAGATTTGTTCAGGGGGCTTGTCTTTCTCTTCTTCTGAGGCTGAGAGAGTGTGACTTGCCCAAGGCCACCCCAGTGGGCTTCAGATCCTGGGTTCCAGAGTCATAGTCCAGTGCTCAAACCACACTGATTCTCTTCCTAAAACAAATACTTTAAAATATAAGAATAAAAACATATTGAAAGAGTGCAAAAAGTAAGAGAAAATGCCAGAGGGGAAAATATTCCAGCGTTAGAGAAAGGTAAGAATTAGATTCCAAGACGGTGTCAGTCATCTTAGAATATAGCAGTGGAAGATGGCTATATTCCACTTTCCCCTTCTGTTGGAAGATGCAAGGAACCATTCTGCCTTGTCATTTGCTCCCAGGGTAACTGAAACAGAAGTTAGCAGAAGAATGAAAAGCAGAAGAGCTGTTTACTATGAGGAAGGGGACCAAGTGGAGCATTAGTTAATTTTAACTTTTTTCCAAACTGCTTACATACACCACATGCTCTGTAGCCTGGTCTTCTTTTTGTCTGCTGCAGTTTAGATCACTTGATATACATGCACACACACACTGCTCCATTTGCTTCATTAGCTGAGACTTGCCGATCTTTGCAGTAATTGCTGGACTACAAAAGCAAACAGCAGCTGGTGTTGACTAGGAAAATCTTGAATTCTGTGGAGGCTTTTGGAAGTCTACTCTTTAAAAGCAAAGATACTGTAGAACAGGAGCACTAAAGTTCTTTGGCAAGAAAGAAAGTTCTTCAGAAGAAACACCCAAGTTTAGGTTTAGATGTGGTAGCTGAGATGAAAAGTCGAAATGACACTCCTCCACTGTTCCCTTTTTAATGGAAGGTGAGCTAAGAAAATGGTGCCCATCTGCAATCTGTCAGTAAGGCTAGCTCTGTATCAACCTTTATGCACTCGTCTCACTGTTATTCCAAGTGAGGATGGAAAAGGAAGTGGTTATAATTGAATGTAAGGCAGTGTGGCATAGTGGTAAGAGTGCTGGACTACGACTCTGAAGATCAGGGTTTGAATGGTTCAGGCATGGAAACCAACCGGGTGACTTTGGGCATGCCACACTCTCTCAGCCTCAGAAAAGGGCAAACCCTCTCTGAACAAATCTTGCTGAGAAAATCAATGATTTTTGTCTAGGGTCTGCCATAAATTGGAAACGATGTGAAGGCACGCCACAATAACAAGGCATATTGTGAGCAGAAAAAAAGAAAAAAATCAGTTCTTCTTCGTGGTCTCTGCGAATCATACAAATGGGTTTCACTGCGCCTGCGCAGTGCTGCTCGGAACCTACTGGAATCACTGGGCAGAGTTTACTCTGCAACATATTGAAACTTTTTGGCGGTAACTCCGCCCACCCGTTATAAAGCCCCTGCCTTCCCGCTCTTTCCCCAGTTCCTTTTTTCCGCCGCGCTAGCTGCTTCTAGGAACTTTCACTGCTTTGCTGATTGGAATCACTTTACGTTTTCTGACCTTCGGACCGCTTTTTGACCATTCTTACTCTCCCGCCCCGGTAACTTCGGACCTCTCGGCTTGTTTTTTGACTTCACTCTTGTGTTTGCCCTTGGACTTGACGACTCGGAAATATGCCTGCGCCCTTTAAGAAGTGCGACAGCTGCGGGGGCAAGGTGCCTGTCCAGGACCCTCATTCCTCCTGCCTGTTTTGCCTGGGAAGAGATCATGACGCTAGAGCCTGCCATCTCTGTAAGTCTCTATCTTCCCAAGCCAGGAAAAACCGGGAATCCCGGCTCACCTCTGCCATCGCCATGGGAAAGGTCCGGGAGGGTCGTCCCCGCTCATCTTCGCTCCCTCCAGCCGCTCCGCCCGCATCTTCTTCACGGGCCAGCGCCTCTAGTGTGGTCTCTGTCCCGGCCGGGACGCGGTCTCCGACCACCTCCGATGTGACCCGTGGTCCCTCAAGACCCAGTGTCACCGACGAACCCTCCAAGCGCCCCCATAAATCCTCGGGGACTGAGGGTTCCGAGCCCAGGGAGAGATCCGGGAGGAAGCCATCCCCGGAGGGCTCGCGCTCGGGAGGACGTCGAGAGTCGGAGGTTCGCACCGCACCGATACCGTCCTCCAAGGCGTCGTCGAAACCATCCCGACACGCCCCCAAGTCTCCTGTGACCGAGCCATCCTCCTCGTCGAGGGCGACACCGTCGGAAGGGGCCAAACCATCTAAGGCCCACTCCAAGCGGACCACCGTCCTCCTCGACTTGCCGGAGAATCCATTCTTTCCGTCCGAGGACAAGGCGGCGACTCCAACTTCCTCCAAGAAGAGACGTCGCACAGAGGCTACTGAGGCCTCCTCTCCTAAAAAATCCAAGTCCAAGTCCAAATCTGGGACTAAGGACCACCCAGCGTCGGAGCGCCCGGCTAAGTCATCTGAGCAAGCTCCTCGCAAGCATCGTTCTCCTCCCCGGGAGACCGCTGTGATGACCCCGAGACATGCGACAACGGAGCTGACCACACCGCTTCCTCGGGCCGATGACTTGGTCGCCGCCAGCCAGCCAGCCTCTCCGGTTAGAGAGCCTTCTCCACGCTCGGTCCACTCGTATGCGGACGAGGCGGCCCCCTTCTCGGAGGTTGAAGACCCTTGGGAGATGGACACTGACATGTTCTTCGACACTGAGACTCAGAGGTACTACATGTCAGTTCCCAAGGAAAAAGCCTTCAGGGAGTTCACCAGGCTCAACCTGCGCCCTGCGATGCCCCGGGCTGACAGGCCATCGGCTTCCCAGACTTCAGCACCTCGCCGTCAGTCCCTGGAGTCGTCGGCACCGAATATCCCGGCTCGCATTCCATCCCGGGCCAGGGTTCCTGACATCCCCCTGACTTCCGATTCCGAGTCCGACCCGGAGCCCTTGTCACCACCGCGGGACCCTTCGGACGTGGAAGACGACCCATCCGACCCACCCTCACCTCAAGAGATGCACCACCCGGGCTCGTCGTCGCCCACTGATGATGTTCGCGCCTTCAGTGAGCACATCATCAAAATGTGTCGCACCCTAGACATCGACCCGTCTCCACCCGAGGAGGAGGCCCGCGATCCTGTCGAGCGCCGAGTCCTTGGACGTGTCCCCACCCCACCTTGCATCCCGATGCTGCCGTCCCTGCAGGCCATCGTGCAGAGATCCTGGGACACCCCGGCCTCACTGGTTGCGTCCTCGAGGAAGGTCGAGAACCTCTACAAGATTGCGCCACCGGTCTGTTCATGGCTGACCGACCATCCTAAACCGAATTCGGCCATTGTAGAGGGGGCACAGCAAACCTTCGTGCCAAAACAGGCGACCTCCCCGGCTGACCGCGAGGCCAAAAAGATCGACGCCCTAGCGAAGAAGGCATACTCCTCTGTTGCCCTCATCGTAAAGGCCATAAATTACAACGCCTGCATGGGGGCATACGTCCAGGCCCTGATGGAGACCATCTCACCCATCGTCCCCGATGTTCCTGACGAGGTCCAGCGCCGCTTGGTTGAAATCCGCGACGAGGCCCACTCTATAGGCAACTGGATCATTACTGCCTCCAGGAACATTGCCGACTGTGCGGGACGAGGGATGGCGGCCTCGCTAGCATTACGTCGACACGCGTGGCTCAGAGGATCTGACCTCAACACTAATGTGAGGGCGGCCATCGAGGACATGCCTCTGGATGGCACCGGCCTTTTCCATGCCGACACCGATGAGCGTCTGAACCGCAAGTTCAGAATGAAGACCGCTGCTAAAAAGCATGGGATGTCCTCCAACCCCATCTCGCCCTTCAGAAGAAGGAACCGTCCTTGGCCATCACAAGGTCAGTCCCAGGGCTCTTTCTCCCAGGACCGACAGCCCCAGCAACAGGGCTCGCAGAGGCGCCGTTATCCCTCCCAGTCTTCCTCCTCCTCTGGCCGTCGCAACTTCCCGCCACGGTACCGCAAGTCCCGCCGGCAGGACACCGACCAGGGGAAGAAGAGAGCCTGAAGGGACGCAGCGCACTTCGTTTCCCCGTCACCTTTGTTCTTCCTGGACATCCTAAGGCCCTTTGCTAACACCTGGGCCTCCATAACTTCGGACTCGTGGGTGATTAACATCGTCCGTAGGGGGTATGCCCTCGAGTTCCAGGAGCTCCCTCCAACTGGAGCCTTCTTGTCCACCTCCCCCTCGGACACCCTTCTCGACGAAGTGCGCACTCTTCTTGAAAAAGGGGCAATTTCCCCTTTACCCCCTGACCAAGTGTCTAGAGCCTTTTTCTCCAGATACTTCACGGTACCCAAGGCTGATGGGGGGATCAGGCCCATCCTTGATTTGAGACAATTGAACTTGTTCCTTGACTACCGTCGCTTTCGAATGGTAACCCTAGCTTCCATTCTGCCTCTGCTCCATCAGGGTCTGTGGTTTGCGACCGTCGACCTGAAGGACGCCTATTTCCACATCGGGATCCGGGAGTCCCATCGAAGATTCCTCGCCTTCGCTGTAGGCTCAGTCGCTTACCACTACAACGTCCTCCCCTTCGGCTTGGCCACGGCACCGAGAGTCTTCACGAAATGCATGGCACCGGTAGTGGCTTATCTCCACCAAAGAGGATACATGGTTTTCCCATACCTCGACGACTGGCTGTTCGCCGCCGAGTCCCAAGGAGAACTGCAGGAGGCACTCTCATTCGCCTTACACCTTTTGGACTCCCTCAGTCTGGTGGTCAACCGGGAGAAGTCCCACCTCACACCTTCCAGACAGGTCAAGTTCATCGGCGCCATTCTCGACTCCGAGACATGCTCCGCCTTTCTCCCTCCAGACCGTTTCCAGGCGCTGACGACCGCCATCAGGCCTTGCATCTCCCACAGAAGGGTGAGGGCCAGAGACGTCCAAGTTGCCCTGGGCCACATGGCTTCAACAACCTTCGTCACCCCTTGGGCAAGACTTCGGCTCCGACCTCTCCAGTCCTGGTTCCTCTCCGTCTTCTCTCCGTTGGAGGACCCTCCTTCGAAGTGGCTCACGGTACCGAGACCGGTGGCCGCGTCCCTCAGATGGTGGCTTCACGACGCCAACGTCTGCACCGGGATGTCCTTCCACCAGCCCCAACCACAACTCACCTTGACAACCGATGCATCCCTGGAGGGCTGGGGCGCCCACCTGCTCGACCTGGTCATCAAGGACATGTGGTCTCCACAAGACAAGCGCCTCCACATCAACGCCCTGGAGATGCTGGCAGTCGAGAAAGCACTGAGGTCATTCGAGGGCACAGTCTCAGGAAGAGTGGTCCTTCTAAGAACGGACAACACCACCATGATGTACTACATCAACAAACAAGGTGGTACCAGGTCCAAGACCCTGTTAGACCTCACGCTCCGCATTTGGGACTGGTGCATCCAGAGACACGTCCTTCTCCAGGCGATTCACCTTCCTGGAGAGGACAACGAATTGGCAGACCGCCTCAGCAGATCTCCATCGGTGTGCCACGAGTGGAGGCTCCATCCCGAGACGGTCAGCGACCTCTTCGATCGGTGGGGAGAACCCCGGATCGACCTCTTCGCGACCAGTCGGAACAGCCACTGTCCCCAGTTCTGCTCGAGGAGGCGTTTCGACGGATCCCTCGGAGACGCGTTCGCCTTCCTCTGGACGGGGGAGCTCCTCTACGCCTTCCCTCCGTTCCCTCTTATCATCAGAGTGGTGTCCAAGATGACAACGGACCGCTCGCATGCGATCCTGATCACCCCGTGGTGGCCGAGACAGCCGTGGTTCGCATCCCTTCTCCACCTCTCCAGGAGATGCTTCCTCCGCCTCGATCCCCGCCCAGACCTGCTGTCGATCCAGGACGGACGGATTCTCCACCCCGACATCGAGAGCCTGCCGCTGGTAGCCTGGAGGATTCGGCCCTAACTGCCTTGCCGGAAGCAGTGACGACGGTGATCCTGGCCGCGAGGAAACCTTCCACCCAACGCTCTTATGCCCTAAAGTGGAAGAAATTTTGCCTCTTCCTTGACCAAAAGGGTTTGTCTCCTGCACAGGTGTCCACTCCAGTGGTGTTGGAGTTTTTGATGGCACTTTTGGATGGGGGGCTGTCCCTCTCATCCATCAAATGCTATTTGTCTGCTATTTGTGCCAAATATCAGTTCGGGGGGAGGGTTTCTTTCTTCAAAGACCCCTTGGTGAAGGGGTTCCTGAAGGGCTGTGCCAACCTTTACCCTCCTGTGTCGGTACCGACACCGGCTTGGAACTTGGAGTCGGTACTGTCCGCGCTCCAATCCAAGCCCTTTGAACCGATGGCCACAGCGGACTTGAGACTTGTGACTTGGAAAACCGCTTTCCTTGTGGCCATCACCTCTGCCCGCCGTGCGGGCGAACTCTGTGCTTTGCGGAGGGACCAGCCATTCCTAAGGTTCCACAGAGACAAGGTGGTCCTCCGCACGGACATTTCCTTCTTGCCGAAGGTTGTGTCTACTTTTCACATGTGCCAGGACATTGTGTTGCCCACTCTCGCATCCAACCCAACGTCGGATGACGAGAGACGCCTGCACTCTCTTGATGTCAGGAGAGCGCTGGCTTTTTACCTGGACAGAACTGCTGCCTCCAGTCGGTCCGAGAGACTTTTCCAATGCTACTCGGAACCGAAGAAAGGGTTGCCTGTGTCAGCGCAGAGGTTGTCCAAATGGGTGGCTGGTACCATCCACCTCTGCTATGAACTGTTAGGCAAGCCTCTCCCTGGCAGGGTTCGGTCCCATTCCACAAGGTCGATGGCAGCATCCTCCGCGTTCCTATCGGGAGTCCCATTGGAGGAGATCTGCAAGGCTGCTGTCTGGTCCCAACCTCTGACTTTTATCAAACATTATAGGTTGGACACCAGGGCCATCCGAGACGCAGCTTTCGGGAGGGCTGTGTTGGTTTCAGGGTTGCATTGATTGCACTACTGATGTTTTGTGTTTACTACACTTGTTCAGTTGACACTGTTTACATGTTGTTGAATTTATGCTTGCACAAGTCCTATGGGATCGGTCTTGCATGACCTCTGTTCCCTTCTCAGGTTTAGCAAAATTATTGCTGTTTGTTTTGTGATGAACAAAGACTGACTCTTTTATGGTTCAAGGTGTTTTATTGTAATAAACATACCTTTGGTTTACCATAGCTTTGGTCTCAGGACACTCCCTCCGCCGCATACCTTAGCTTGTCAGTCTAAACCCATTTGTATGATTCGCAGAGACCACGAAGAAGAAGGACAGGTTGCTTACCTGTAACAGTATTTCTTCGAGTGGTCATCTGCGAATACATACAAATCCCACCCGTCCGTCCCCTCAGTGTCCTGCTCACATTGGCTCTCTTTCCATCGCCTGCTTGGCGGAAAAAATTGCGGAACTGGGGAAAGAGCGGGAAGGCAGGGGCTTTATAACGGGTGGGCGGAGTTACCGCCAAAAAGTTTCAATATGTTGCAGAGTAAACTCTGCCCAGTGATTCCAGTAGGTTCCGAGCAGCACTGCGCAGGCGCAGTGAAACCCATTTGTATGTATTCGCAGATGACCACTCGAAGAAATACTGTTACAGGTAAGCAACCTGTCCTTCTTAGGTGTCTCTTAAAAATTATCTTTCACTTTCCCATAGACCATAATAGGCTTTAACCTAGATCATGTTTCTGAGAGAAATATTGTAGCCCTGTTGGTTCCAATAACTGTCACAAGCCTTTCATATCCATCAATAAAAACAGCACCTGGAAGTATCAGTTCTTTCAGACTCTAATTGGGGAGAGGGGTGGCAACTCAGTGGCTAAATACAGAAATGCAGAAGTGAAATTCAGGCTTAATAATCTAAATGAACATCCCTTTAAAAAAAAGGAACCATTGTGTTATAGGTGACATCTATATTTGGGCTTGTTTTGTGATGATTATTTTTGTCCAAGGTTCCTGAAAACAAAGATATCCAAAGTACACTGCAGACTTTATCTGGAGATCTGACAGAGCATGGAGAAGGAAGGCAGGGACAGCTTTTTCATACATCTCAACTTTAATAAGGTCCTCTTCAAGAATCCTTTTAACATATTTGAAAGGATTTCTCTCATCCATCTTGAGAATTAAAGTCAACAGCAATTTGTATTTGTCTTTTGCAGCATGCCTACCTTTCCTTCTGAAGCTAGGTCAGGTCTTGGCATGCTTATGTTAACGTTAGCAAAAAGGCAGCTTAAAGTAAATCTGTGCAGCCATTGATCTTCAAAGGAATACCATTCTTGATTTTACGTTTACCTCTGCTTCATATCAACTGCCTAAAGTAGTATTACAAAGCTAATTCCTCTAGATAGATTTAATTAAAGGGACTGTGCTGATTTTCTTATGGGGAGGGGGGCAGTTGTATGAAGCAGCCTTATGTTGAATTTGTCCAACTCCGAGTTGGACCCTTGAACACTATTTCATTTACATGAATGGCATCTGCTCTATATGATAGGAATCACATGGCACTCCAAAGGTTTGGACTGCATCTCCCAGTGATCCACACCATTGGCTGTGCTGGCTAGGACTGATGGGAGCTGCAGTCCAACAATATCCAGAGTGCCACATGATTCCTGCTCCTGAACTACAACATTGAAGTCTCTGAACCAGTTATTTGTGGGTGCAACCACATTGTAGAAATAATGTACTTTGACACCACTTTAACTGGTGAGTGAAGTAAACATAAAAGGCCTTTGTAACAAGGACCTTCTTTGTCAAAGGCTTTGTTAACTAAAGTATATTTCTACATCACTGGTTGTATGTGTAGAAAACAGCTTGAGAGACATCTCAATCTTTTCATCCCTGAATACATCTTTCTTTTACTTTTTCCACAAAGTTACAGAAAAATGCAACTTTGTGGAAAAAGTAAAAGGAAATTTTCTGCTATTTATTCTTATATTTGCTGCTATTTCTCAGCCTTATTCGGCACCTTTGCTATTCTTATTCATGCAACAGAGTGTCCCTTACAGAACTGTAAATATTACTAATGCAGTCTGTGTAGAGTATATTGGGAAATGTACAAAATGAATACTAAGATAACTTTTGTCAAATATTGCACTACTGGAAGCAGATTTTGGGATGAGAACTAGACATCTTATAAAACTCAAGGAACTCACTGCAATATATACCCACTCGTTTTAGTTCTGTAGATGGCATGTCTAGGAAAATATAGTGGCAGTTTTTCTTTGTAAATGGAAGACGAAGAAATCGGCTGTGCTTTGTTGCTGTTCTCTTTCTGCTTCCTGACAGGTCAGGCATAGAAGAAATTCAAGTGGCATGTACTGATGTTTGATACAGAAGCTCACTAGCTGTTATAATGTTGAGCGCTGTCAGTTGTCAGGAAACTAAGCCTCTGAAAAGTTTTTTTTCTTTTTGGATGATGAGCCCATTTGTCTAAGTGTGTTGTTTCTGTGCATAGTAGTTTGAGCTATACAAAGTCTGGCTTGAATATCTGAGGCAGTAGTGGGCTTTGGCAGTGAAAGATGCCATTTTGAAGAGTGATTAAATTTTTGGTGAGGTTCATCATCTGGTAGTAAAAGATGTTTTCAGGAGTGGATATAGGTTTCATACTGTAACATAACCATACTCTGCAACATTTCACAATTGAAAACTAGAATGTCTGTGGCCAACTAACATCGGAATGTGGTCAAGAAGGCAAACATTATTAATGAGGAACAAAAGACAAGCTAGGAGAGGCTGCAGCTGATTGCTTTTACCTGACCCTACCAGAAATGGCTGGGTTTCCCCTCACTAAGTTGATTACAAACTACATTTGTACTTTTTTGCAGCAATTGTAAAGTGCTGAGGACAAAGAGAGAAAGTTTGAGGAGGAGAGAGAAACTGGGATATTTTAAAAGCAGATGAAAAAGTGGGATGACAGTGGACAATCAGGGCAGTCTCTCCCAAATTGGGACACACACACAACCTTCTGTAAAATCATGATCTGTTCCACTCAGCAAATCAGTTGCCAAGAGAAGAGGATGTTATTCCCGTTGGGGATATTGATAACAGACTGTATCCGTTTTGAAATGGTACTTTTCACTTCCAAGAGGATGCCTCACCTGTCTGGTCTCCATCTGATTTCCATCCCAAGATTGTATTAGAATACCATATTTTTGTGGATAAAAAAACTTCCTGTTTTGGTACTAACCCTTATATATAGGCCAGAATTTTACTGGTCTCTTATATATGCCCAAGTTCCTCTGCAAAAACAATTGAATGTTTTGACTGATGAAAGCATCTGCATTCATTTCAAAGTTGCAGAAGCAGCATAGCATGTTGTGGCATTGCACATGTAGAGATTTCTTGCATGTGGATGCACATCAGTGTACCTTGTGGATGGACACCCATGCACATTTTGATTGTACATTCAGTTCCACTTATTTTGTTTAATTTATATCCCACCTTTCTCCCAATAAGGGACTCAAGATGTGTTCAGTTTTCATGGCTGCACCACTATGTCTGATCTCAGTTTTTAGAACAATTCAAAAAGAATATTTAATTAATATTGGTAATTGATATTTTGGCTCAGTTGTGCAACACAAAGGTTGTATATTACAATGAATGCTTAATTCTATATGAGAAGAATTACACTACATAGTCCTAATGCAGAATCACAACCACAGTATGCTCTTATTTTTAATTAAATATTCTTTTGAATATTATATTAAACAAAATAAGTGCACACAAAATAAGTCCTAACCAAGCCAAGTAAAAACTAGAGAGGGCAGAACATGGGAACAGCTTTTTCTGTGGGCTAAAATGCCAAATTGCCTTCAGAGTCTGCGAAACAATACTTTAATTCCTCCTTATGCTGTTACCAGTTCAATCAGTTACTGTCTGTTCTTGGAATTTTACTCTATCATTTAGCTAAGCTACAGTTGAGTTAAGACTGCTTTATACTGGTAGAAGGCAGGCTATTTAAAGTGGAGGCTGTTCTTGTGAGCACATGTCACAGCAGTTGTGTTGGTATGAGCCTGTTGTTAACTGCCCTCGAGTCGATCCCAACTCATGGCGACCATGTGGATGAGACATCTCCAAGACCCCTTATCTTCCACTGCTCTGCTTAGATCTTGCAAATTTAGACTGTGGCCTACTTGATTGAGTCTAGCCACCTGGAATATAATCTTCCTCTCTTTCTACTACGTTCTACCTTTCTAGCATTATTGTCTTTTCCAGTGATTCATTCCAGTCTTCTCATGATGTGGCTAAAATACAACAGCCTCAGTTTCATCATCTTGGCTTTCAGGGAGAGTTCAGGTTTGATCTGTTCTAAAACCCATTTGTTTGTCTTTTGGGCCATCCACAGTATCCTCAGCACTCTTCTCCAGCACCACATCTCAAACGAGTTGATCTTTTTCCTATTCACCCTTTTCATTATCCAGCACTCATATATGTACAGCTGATTGGGAATATAGTGGCTTGGATGATTCTTTCTTTCGTCCTCAATTTTATATCTTTACACTTTAGGATCTTATCTAGTTTTCATAGCTGCCCTTTCCTAGTCTTCTGATTTCTTGACTGCACTTTATATTCTGAACAAGATTTGATTCTGATTTCTTGACTGCAGTTTCTGTTCTGACCAATATATGATCCAAGATATGGGCAATATTTATTTCAGTTTCCTTGTTATCTAGATTGAATTTTATGTAGATCCTTCATTGTCATTATTTTTGTTTTCTTTGTGTTCAGCAGTAAGCCTGCCTTTGCACTTTCTTCTTTGACCTTCCTTAGTAATTGTTCCAAGTATACAATGTCATCTGCATATCTTAGATTGTTGATGTCCCTTCTTCCTGTTTTTACTCCGCCTTACTCTACATGTAATACTTTCTGCTTACAAGTTGAACAAATAGTGATAGAATTGCCTCACCCCTTTGCCAATTGGGAATCATTCTTTTTCTCCATATTCTGTTCTAACTGTAGACTCTTGTCCCAAGTACAGATTTATCATCAGAACTATCAAATGTAGTGGCACTCCCATGTCTTTAAGATCATTCCATAACTTTTTCATGATCTTTGCTATTGTCAATAAAGCACATGCTGGTTTTCTTCTGGAATTATTTGGTGTGTTCCATTAAGTATCATATGTTTGCAATGTGGTCCCCAGTGCCTCTTCCTTTCCTGAATCCTGCTTGGGATTTCTCTCTCCATATATGATTGCAATCTGTGCTGCAGAATTTTTGAGCATAAGGTTACTTGCTTGGGAAATTAATACTATGGCCCTATAAACCACATGGGACTTAAGATCAGGAAGCCTTGTTCTCTGACCTGCCAGTTGGAGGATCATATCCAGTACTGGGCTGTATAGGATAACCATCCATCTCAATGCTCCACTCCTCCAGCCATGATTACTGAGCAATTCTATTGTTAATTATTGCTGTACTATGATAAGGCCTAGCTTTTTATCTGAAATCTTTGTTATTATATTTTATTGTTGATTGTACTACGTATGTATTTTGTCAGGTTGTAATCTCGCCTCGATCTTTATTATATTATTTATTATTTTCATTGATAGCTTATGTTCTTGCAGCATTTCTCAACCTTTGGCCCAGCCCTATAGATTTTGGACTTCAACTCCCAGAAACCCAAGGCAGCATGCCAATGGTTAGGGATTCTGTGAGCAGAAGTCTCAAATCTCTGGAAGACTAAATGCTGAGATCCACTGTATTAAGCAAATTTCCACCCCTAGTCTACAAATGTGTGTAAGAGTCCTGATGGTGCAGTGATTAAATGCTTGTACTGCAACACTCACTCATAAGCCACAAGGTTCTGAGTTCAATACCAGCTAGGGGCTGCGGGTCAACTCAGCTTGGCATCCTTCCATAGGTCACTAAAATGAGTACCCAGCTTTTTGGTGCAATTAGCTTACACTTTGTAAACCACTTAGTACATCAGTAAGTGGTACAGAAATGTACTTGCTATTGCTATTTTTTGTAATGGAGGCTTCTCCTTTTTACAACACTTTTGTAAAGATTTTTGTTATTTGTACAGTCAGCCCTTCTTATACACGGATTTTTTATACATGGATTCAAGCATCCACGGTTTGAAAATGTTCAAAAAAAGTATAAATTTCAAATATCAAACCTTGATTTTCCAATTTTTATAAGGGACACCATTTTGCTTTGTCATTACATTTAATGGGACTTGAGCATCCACGGATTTTGTTATCCACGGATTTTGTTATCCACTGGGGATCTTGGAACCAAACCCCAGCGTATAATAAGGGTCCACTATATTGGGCGTGCTCTTTGGGAAGGAAACATTTATCCTACCTTGTATTAGTTTTAACACTGAATATTGTGATCAGCTTCTTTGGCTTGTATTTAGAGAGCCATGACAGAAATGACATAAATATTATAAATAGTGCAGATCTTTCTACTTATTAAGCCTTTTCCTTCCTTTCCTTCCTCCTTCTTTCCATCATTCCTTTCACTTTCTTTCAAGTATATGTTTGTGTGTGTGCATGCACGTGTATGTAGGAGCAGCTCAAAACCAGCTTCATTGAGGAGTAGTTCAAATGCAGCTAGTGGTTTGTCGACTGCCTTGGAAGCTTCATTGTTTTCTTACTGCTGTGGAAAGAAACTGGCAAGCAGTGTCAAGCCTTTATGTGTCACACTGAATTACTTGTCTTTTTTGTAAAGGGAGGGTAGTGTTGAAAAATAAATCCATTTCTTTTATCTCATTCAAGGCAGACATTCTATTTGCTACCTCTGTTCAAGACTTCAGCGTTTCCTTTGACTTTGTGCTTTTCTCACCTTCCCATCCATTTCTTGTATCTAAATATCTTTGCTGCCAACTCCACAAAATAGTTTCTAGAAGCTGAACTTGGAAGGACTTGTTTCCCTTAAAATATATTGCCTGTCGACTGTAAGCTTTCCCCCAGCTTCTCTAAGCAAACCATCATGGCTATCAGTTGGACGATTTTGCCATTGGAGTTAAAGTAGATTTCTTCTACTTTATATGCTATTAAGAACATCCCTTCCCTCCTCAAAACTCTAGTTAATCTGTTTTGCTGCTGAAATGCCAAATTACTTCCACCAGCTACCAGCATTTCAAATCTAAAATGAATATAAGTAGATCTTACTAAGTAGATACCTTTCTGAGTCTAGACTCTGGAAAACGGAAGTATAGAAGCTAGGACAAAATATTGTAGCATATGCTGCCAGAGGTGACTGTTTAAAATAGTCCACTTATCAAATTTGGTAGCAATCATTTCAGTCCTGTGCAGTCATTCATCTGTACATGAGGTTCCCAAATCCAGCTGCCTTTTAGATTTTTCCACATTGAACATAAATATATGGAAAGGACTCTGTAACTGCAGTTTGTCAAACATCCTTATAGAGCTACCATTTTAAGAAACATTTTCAAGGCCCTTTTCAGTTCTTTGCCTAAAAGGCAACTTGGCATGTGGCAATATATATGTCAGGCACATGTATGTCTCCAGTGGAGTTTAGCATCACTCATATGGGGGTGAATGGTAACACAGAGTTGTTAGATTTATGGTCCAGTAAACGGCAAGCGTTGTAAGCAGCAAGTAACAGACAACCACAAGTTTTCAAAAATTCACATTATAGGAGAGGACATGCCCTCACAGGAAGGGCACATTTGATTAGTTCAATTCCTAGTATTGTTAGTTCAAATATTTCATAGTAGGATTGGGGAGGATCTATGCCTGAGACCCTGGAGAGCCACTGTGAAATGGAGTGGAGTAGAGAATACTGAGCCAGATGGATGATAATACTTACAGAAGTCAAGTTAATTTCTTTGTGAGTGCTCATGGAAAACAAGACAACCAGAACCGTATCACTGTCTTTAAATAAAACTATTAGTCTTTACTAAAGCAGAACTATTGAATCAGATTTACATAAATGCTGATTTTCCACATTCCCATGGATTAAACTGGTTTACTCTGTCTGAAATTAAAATTGAATTTAGACTACTGAAATTAAAAGATTGAGTCTCCCTTTTATGACATGCTTGGGACCAGAAGTGTTTGGAATTTTGGAGTTTTTCGTATTTTGGAATATTTGCATATACATAATGAGATATCTTGGTGATGGGACCCAAGTCTAAACATGAACTTTATTTATGTTTCTTATACACTTTGTACACATAGCCTGAAGGTAATTTTTTACAAAATATTTAATAATTTTGTGCATGAAACAAAATTTGTGTACACTGAACCATCAGAAAACAAAAGTGTCACTATCTCAGCCACCCATATGGACAATTTTGGATTTTGGAATATTTCATATTTTAGAATTCATGATAAGGGAGATGTGTGTAATGTCAATATGTATGTTTCAAGCCTTGCAGAAAAGCATGATATTGCTGAAGAGCAATCTTGCCTAACAGTTATTTTCAAACCACAAGTATGCTTAAGGAGAAAGCATGAGAAACTAAAATAGATGAACCACACATAGAATAGTTGAAGATTTTTGAAAATAAATGTAATGTTGGAAGTTATCCTTGGAATTACTTTCCTCTTTGCTTTGTTCAGTACTGCTCTCTTTCTGAGGGCTAATGCATCAAGCCTCAAAAACACAAAAATGGATTTCCATGGTGAGTCCCACAAGTTAGTTATGGCACTGTGTTAACTAACACCTCCAGATATCATCTTTACTTATGGTGCTGTGTTAACTAATACCTCCAGACATTCCTTTACAACTAGCATGACTAAAGTATTTTGCTGTGTTGTGGATATGACTGGTATTTCCCCCTTTTTCATATGTCTTTAGTATGTATGCTAAAACTCCATTATTCATTGTAATATAATAAACAACACTGGGAAGATGTGGGTGTACTGGAGATCAAAAATGTGTAATTAAATGAGATATTGAGAAAATATGGGCCTAAATTTAATTAGTTCCAGTTAGATGGAAATGGATAGGACATATTAGTTACAAGTCCAGTTCATTTTAATAGGCCTATTTTAAGTGGGACTAATACTAGATTTATCCCACAAAAATATTTCTAAGCTGTAGGACAACTTAAACTTCACATTTACAACATTTTAAGGATCTGACTTCTATAATAAGAGATTGTAATTCAAATTCATGGACCGAAATTGTGTTGATTGCCCACATTAGCATAGAACTACGTCAGTGCAGATAAAAATGGAAGTAACAGCAGGAAGGATAAAGATTTAGTTGCAGCCATGATGGAGGAAAGAAGGCAAAGACACTGGTGAGAGATGATTTTTCCCATTCCTGGCTTCCAGGGGAAGGGGGATCCTTGGAAGCAAGGCAATCTGGGACAGGTGGCTTGGACAGTCACCTGTGCCATGGAACAAGCTATTGTCCAAATCTACACTTGGAAGTGGTGGTAAGGGAGCGTTGCATGGTTCAAGTAGCCTTTTTCTCCAGTGCCTTGCTTTCAGGATGTGCAGGATCCTTGGAGTCAAGACATTCCAGGAGATCTGGCTTGGACAATAGCCTGAGCCAGCAAGTTTCTCCTGCCATTGCTGCCCTGCACAACTCTGAGAAAAAATACAGTCATCTGCATAACTGGTCCATTATGTGAGCAGACTACACCCACTGGCATCACTAGCAAGATGTACTGAGTATGCTGCACTCGGTGACACTCATCAGAGGGCATGACACTGCTGGGGAGGTGATGCTTGTATGCCCGACACCCCAAGGAGACTGTTTTAGTCATTGGGGGAAGTGCCAGCAAGTGCTGAGAAACCTCTGTGCTGGCCTCTGCTGTGGTTGCTCTGGCTCAGAAAGAGGATCACCCCCCCCCCATGCCTGCAATCCTCACCTTAGCCAAGGTATCCATATATCTGAAAGGGCTGCACCTGGTGATCAGTGGCATCCTAGCAAGCCAAGATTGGGGGGGGGAGTGTTTGGGGGGGGATGCTTATCCAGACCTAGTGCATGTTTTTTGAAGCTGAGCATTGGTGAGTGGGTGTGGTGTCAGATACATATAGGGTCCCCAGTTCCCAAAACAGCTGCCCCTCTACCTTCTGGCTAGCAAAGGTGTTGCCAGAGGGCTGATATCATGAGATGCACTGGGGTGACACCAACCCTAGTGATTCTACTGACACCAGCAGTTGCGTTCCACTTTTCATCGCTAACAAGCAGTTAAAGGGACTCTTAAGACAGATGTATGCATACCTTAAGGAATTCTGAGACTAGAATGTGGCTAGAAACATCTCAGAGACATTCATCATAAAATGCTACATGAACTGTGTGTATGATGGTACTTTACTCCCAAGAGGTGACATGATAGCCATGTTTAAGTACTTGAAGGGATGTCATATTGAGGATTGAACAAGCTTGTTTTCTACTGCTCCAGACACTAGGACATGGAGCAATTGATTCAAACTACAGGAAGAGAGATTCCACCTAAACATTAGGAAGAACTTCCTGGTATAAAAGCTGTTTGATAGCAGAATATGCTGCCTCAGAGTCTAGTGGAGTTTCCTTTGGAGGTTTTTAAACAAAGGCTAGGTGGCCATCTGTTGGGAATGCTTTGATTGTGTATTCCTGCACAGCAGGAGTTGGACTGGATGACCCTTGTGGCCTTCTCCAATTGTATGATTCTATTATTTGTCCAAGAGTTAATAATGTTTGCTGCAGATGTGGTTCTTCTGGTGTGGTGCATATATTTACTGAGACATGCCATTCTGAAAGATGATAGTTATGATCAGGGGTGTGTGTGTGCGCGCGCATGCGTGTGCACCTTCAACTCATTTGTTCATTTATGGTAACCCCATGAATTTCATAGGATTTTCTTAGGCAAGGAATACTCAGAGGTAGTTTTGCCCATTTCTTCCTCTAAAATATAGCCTGCATACCTGGTATACATTGGTGGTTTCCCATACAAATATTAACTAGGGCTGTCCCTGGTTAGCTTCTAAGATCGGATGGAATCTAGTTTAGGCCAATTTATGAGCAGTTACAGTCTACCAAATAATCTAATGGTGATCTTATTTTATAAGTAAGAAAAATGACTTGAAGTCACATAACAATAAAACTATATGAACATGTGGAATGAAACAGGTCAGGTAAGTCTTGCATAAGTAAACAAAACTATTTTGAACCTTCTACAGATCACTTGAAGGCTTCTTCCAAAATGCACCTGTGGATCACTTTTTATTTCACCTGTCTCCACTTTTTGTTAAGAGTCCCATTTTGATGGCCAATTCAACTATTACTATTTTTTTTTAATATGGGAGGAATCTGATGAGGCAGGCTTATCTACAAGTCCCCATTGACCTATGCTTTGGTGTTCGTATAAGCTGTGTAATGATTCTACAAGCAGCTGCTGTTACAGGCAGACATACATGACTACAACAGAATCTCGCCCTTTCTCAACTCAAGCGTTGTTATTGCATTATTTACTGCAGACACACTGGTGCATTCCAACACCAAAAGTGTATGTTTCTAGCCTTCCTTCACAATCCTCTCTCAATGCCATTTCTACTAAAATGAACTTCCAGCTAGCAAGATACTGTGGAGGAAAAGGTGGAGCTGGGCAGGTGTATATAAAAAGGAGCTCCTTTGCCAGAAGCTTTGTTAAATGAGGGACTGTTGTATATAATCAAATCAACAGATCTCACTTGAATTGGGAAAGAATGGTTGGTTAATCATGTTTTGGAGTAATTGTATTTTATTTTCTTAAAAAATTCTGGAATTTACAGTGATATTAATTATAAGAAAGGTTTTCAACTAAGTAAAAGAACTGAAATTTTAAAAAAATTAAAGAAGAGGTTTTTGAAAATAATCTTGGAATGTACATTTTTAAGTAATGAAGTTATGTTTATCTTACAATTAAGTACTTCAAGTATTATTTATTTAATTTTTGTACATTTGTATATAGTGGGCCTTTGATATCCATCAGGGTTTGGTTCCAGGACCCCCATGGATACCTGAATCTGTGGATGCTCAAGTCCTGTTAAATGTAGTAGCATAGTAAAATGGTGCCCCCATATATAAAATGGCAAAATCAAGTTTTGCTTTTGAAATTTACATATTTTAAAAAATATTTTCAAGCTGTGGATGGTTGAATCCATGGATTAAAAAAATTGTGAATATGGAGGGTTGAATGTAATTATAGAAAGGCCTTTATTTCTAGCAAAATCTTTATGTGCTGTTCTCCTTAGTATTGCAAGGCATGTGGTTGCTCAGCAATGAAAGCACTCAAGATCAGTCTCTGGCAACTTTCCAGTAAATATGACAGCGATGACTGTCGGAAGTTCTGGAAAGCCATACTCACTCAGTGAAGTGCATACTGAACCAGATTGATCAGTGGTCCAGCTGAATATAAAATAGTGTTCCTACTGGTATCATCAGGCTTTCTGGATTTTCATCTGAGCATAAGATTCTTTCAGTTAGTGGCCACCTGTGCTCTTCTACAATTTATGCAGCAACATAATAATACCCACTGGCATGCATTGCTTCCCAGCATGTGTGACAGTAATTAAAAAAACACTGGCACAGGCGCTATAAGCTTCCAGTTATACTGGGCAGCATTACATTTCTAATTGTCACTGCAGATGATACATTGCTGTTCCAAAGATCAGGAGGAGGGTGGGAGAGGTCAGGCTCCCATCTAATGAGGCTTCTCCTGATGGATTGCTTCAGCTCTAGAACTATACTTTAGGTTTTCTGGTCCTGTTAATCTCTTTAAAAAGTTTGCAGTTAGTTCATTTCCATGGCATTATTTGTTTAAATGAAAAACTTTCTCCTGCCTTAGAATATCCATATTGGATTTTTCAGGATTTGGCAACTAGAGTAAAGACTAGCAGTTATTCAGGTCATAGGTAACTTTAAGAAGTTGGTTGTAGATGGTGGAGTACCCTCATAAGGCACACAACAGGAAGGAATAGCAAGGATGAGACCAGAGGGTCCTATCCCAGGAAAATAGCTGTTTGTTGCACTGCTCTTTCAGGAAAGGACAACAATTCAGAAACAGGGAGAGTGGAATGATGCACACCTTGGCCAAAGAAACTGGGGGCACAGACACAGTGTTGGATTATGTGGATGTTACCAAGGACACTTTCAAACAAAACAAACAAACAAAAAGAATGAGAGACTGAGTTCAGACCAGCTAATATTCATAGAAAACAAAAATGGGGTAGCAACTGGGAAGAATTTTCCTAACTAAACTAAAAAGGAGGCTGTTAATCTGGTACTTTTCCAAACAAGAGTCTCCTTATCTCAGCTGGGAATGTTTTGTTGCTCATTAAGAGCACACAAGAACTCGGGGCTCTCAGTTGTTAGTTAAATCAGTGACATGGGTAATTCTGAGTTCATTAGCAAGACTGTAAATCCAAGAGCTCCCTAGCACAAGGAAAAGAAGACCAGAATGCTCTCCTGTCCATGCCAGTAAAGAATGGTACCTGTCCGACAACCATGGTTTATCCTAGATAAATTATCCATTACATACAAGGCAAATTATTTTATGCAAGATGGGCGCTCTGGGGACAGATGGTCTAAAAACATTGTTCTAGCTAGAGTAGACCCCATTGAATTGGTGGGATGTACATATATGTACACTTGCCATTCAGCAGTTGATTTAACGACTCTAATCTAGTTGGGATTAACCAACAGGATGCTAGGCAATGTTGGCAAGTTCTTACTGTCCTGTAACCAGTGCAGTCTTATCTTGACTGAAGCTGTTAACTACAATCACCATCCAGCACTACTTTTACATATGCTTGTACTACTATTTTTATATTAATTTTAGTTTTAATTCACTGCAATTGAGTGTTTATAATGAGTATCATTTTCAAAGTGAGGAAGGCCGTAGTGGAAAGGTGTCACATAGGCTGAGAGCCAAATAGTCCACTAGTGGAATGTAAGTCCGTGTCACTATCCTGTCAGCATTCAGAGCTTGCTTTCTCTTCCCCCATTTCCTCCTCTGAATGAACAGTAGCAACTGAGGAAGGCTCCTGGGCAGAACTATCTCCCTGGCCACTAATCATCTGAGGAATTGTACCTGGGAACATTTGGTCAGTGTGTGCACCTGAAGAAGGAATAGCATCCAGTTCTCCTAGTATAAGTGTCCTCCTTCTTGCCCAGGTGGAATAGGGAAGAACTCTCTGGCAGATGTTCCACAACTGGGGCAAGGGTGCTGCAGAGGAAGGTCCCAAATACCTCCTTCCACAATAATGCCTCCAGAGTACCTATACCAGTGTATGTCACCATTAGGATTCTAGCCATAAATTTATTTTAAAAGAAATCTTGGTGCTATAGGATGAAATATTAAACTGTTTAATGTTTATTTTTTATGGAAAATAATTAAATAATAATAATAATAATTTGTTTTATTTATATACCGCTATTCCAAAGATCATAGCGGTGAACAGCAAGTAAGCTAATTAGCAAGTAAGCTAATTTGCCCCCAACAGTCTGGGTACTCATTTTAGCGACCTCGGAAGGATGCAAGCCTGAGTCGAGCTTGGGCCCTTTTGCTGGTCTTGAACTCGCAACCTTGTGGTTTTGAGTGAATGGCTGCAGTACAGGCATTTAACCACTGTGCCACCAGGGCTTCCGATGTGCTTGAAAATCCTCAGATTTGCTTCTTCTACAAAATCAGCTATAATCTAGCTGTCCAGGTTCTTCAAGGCTTATTCACTTCCAAAGTGGGGCTTTTGCTATCTTAAAAGTGAAGTGTTCTTTGTACTTTATAGTGTAGTTTGCTGAGTGTATGGAAAGTACATTGCCACAACATCTATATCTGCTTCAATTTTAGTAGAATATGTTATGCTGAACACAGTCAATTTAATGGGTTGTCTCTTCAAGCAGGACAGTAAGAAGAGATTAAAGGGGAAAACACTCGTTTCATTTACCCCCCTTTTAAGAGACAGGAAGATGTCTCTTCAAAATGTTATAAATAGCTTTGGGGCAGGATGAGTGGGATGGTGAATTACTGTCTTGTTTTTAAAGTCATGGATAGTGGCTAACTTTTTGGTTTCATTTTTTTTCCATTGCAGGTTGCATTTTTGAAGATGTGAACAAACTTGTTAAGGGAAAATTCCATTCAAGTTAACTTTCAACTATAAAGAATTGAGAAGAGAGGACTGTAAGTGGGAGATGAAGTTTCTAAACCAAAAAGGAAATTGTATATTCAACTTGCTGCTTGTTGACCTTTGAATGTTGAAACTTTCAAAGAATATGACAGGGGCAACTTGTTCAAGCAGGGAGGCCAATTGTTGCAGAACAGGAGTTCAGAGAGCTCTGTAATTTGGGATGCTGGGAGCCTGACATCACTGTAAATAATGCCCTACTTAAAATCCCCAAAGAGGGGTCATTTATCTATTGCAGCAACTTCAGCTTTGAAAAGAAGGAGCTGATAATGGTTACCTCACCTCTCTGAGAAATAAAAACCAACAGCAAAGACTAGTCTTGAATACTGTGCTGTCTGTGTGATTTTTAAAACAAAATATTTGGAGTTTTATGGTAATCTCTCAACCCCAATTACACAGAAGGACCTAATAAATTTTATATGCATTTCTGCAGTATATAATTCTTATAACAGATGCTGCAAGGCAATAATGATTGCATTGGGAGAAAGACTGACTGGCTAGATAGAAAGATATCTGATTACAGACTAGTTCCCCACTTGCTGCAGGATTGTTGATTTGTCTTGAACCTGTCCAGGTAAACAAACCAAGGTTTGTTAGCTATCTAAAGCTACAGTTAAAAAACATGATTTTTGTTGACTTGTGAACTCTAGGTTGCTTACACTATGAATGCATCCTGAACAGTGGTCTCTAGTTAGTTTCTCAGCTGCCTACACAGAAAGAGGAACTGGCAAAAGGAACCACAGAGGCCCTTTGGTTTGTGAGACAAATTTATTTCCATAAAGCAGCAGTGGTCTCTAGTTAGTTTTCTCAGCTGCCTACACAGAGAGAGGAACTGGCAAAAGGAACCACAGAGACCCTTTGGTTTGTGAGACAATTCATTTCCATAAAGCAGCAACCCATAGGCATAAACCATGGGGCAACATGACATGTGAGCACATTTTGTCTGAGTGATGGGACTGGGGCAGTGGGTTATATTTTTGAAAATAGCAAGTGTCCAATTGAACGGCTTCACTAAAAGTAGTGGGAAAGAAGGGGGTGGATCAAGAACGAGTGACATGAATAAGATTTCACTGAGACCTTGTTAATCATAGAATTGCCTATTTTAAGGACAGAATGGCATGCCACAGAATTGTAGAATCTGCAAAGCATGTAATTCCTACTTCTGGACTACAACTCCCAGGCCATAGTGGGATTCTGGGAGCTGTATTAAAAAAAACTTCTCGGTGTTTCTTGGAATATATGTGTATATATAGAGAAAGGTTTCTTCTCTATGTCTATATGTTACATTTTTCACTCCTTTGCGGACAATGAGCAAACTGAAGTCATGGCCGTGGATAGGTTACAATATATTTCATCTTTGGAAGCAACATTTAATATACAACAGAGCAGTCTGGTACAAGTGCATCTCCTGAAGACACACAGATATGACGAGTATAACCATATCAAGTGTTGTGTTCTGGTGCTTAGTCATACAGTATATGAGCTGAAATGTGGAATTTTTGAATGAAAGTGTCAAAGTGATATGCATTTGACCTGTGTGAAAATGCTGCTGCACTGAGAGAAATAAAAATCATGTATACCCTGAGTCTTACCAAATTTACTTAGTTATCCTGTTAATTTATGTGTTTTTTTAATGTAGAAAACTGTATACTGGCACCTGGGTGAGAATTAGTGGAAACTTTCCCTGAAAGTTTTTCCTTTATTTCAGGCAAGCATAAAAGCAAAAGAAACATGCACAACAATTCCACTGCACAGTCTGTATGGGGCTGTTGTCTCAGATTACCAGACTTGCCCTTTAATAGACTTTGATTTATGTAGTCCTAATAAGAACGGAGCAAGCAAAGGCCTTTATTTCAGCATTGAAAGGAAAGCAGATACTGGACAATTTACAGCTTGTGCTTAGCTTAGGAAAAAGGTTTTTTTCCGAATGACTAGTGAAATATACTTCAGGCGGATGAAAAGCCTGAGTTTATACTGAATTAGAAGAGCTTTAAAGAATGAGAATAAATGACATCTTAAAGGAGAAACCTCTGCTGTTACTGCAACTCATACTTGCAAACCATTAAAATCCTGTTTTGAGGCTATAATTTACAAACATAGCTTGACTGTTATGACTTCTGCTGTTTAATTTGCAGTGAAAAAAGGGCCGTTCCAATTCTGCAAATGGATCTGTAGAAAACATGGCATTTGGACAGCTGTTTGCTCAAAATGTAAGACTGGCCATACCACTAATTCTGGAAGTGTGAAGGAACCTCAAAATAAGTTTGTCACTTTTTTCTTTCTTGAAATTAAATCATTCATTTTTTCCAGAAATTCATTTTGCCTATCTATATTACAGAATTAAACTTATTTAATTCTTAATCTCTTCTCTTGCATACCTTGGGAACTATAGTTCAAGGGAGAGAACTCTGAGAGTGCTAAGTATGACAGCAAACTACAGATTCCAGGATTCCACAGGATGGAACCTTGTCAGTTAAAGTGGTATTAAACTGCTGTAATTGTGTGGCATAGGCCAGCTCCCACCCAAGGCCCCAAGTTGATTTGCCAGGTTAAAAATTGTGATGGAATTTCCTTTGTTAAACATATATTCATATTGTTTTGAAGGCTTAAAAGAAAAGCAGTTGAGTTTAAACACATCCATTGGCATTTGCAAAGCTTTTTCATAACTCATAGAGATTAAATCTTACCCCTCTCTGTATTTTGCCTTTCACCTGCATGAAAAGAAAATCTGAGGTGTCAAAAAGTATTTCAAGCTCTTCTGCAAATTTTGTAGCTGGAAATTATACCAACACTTGACAATTCTTGCCCCAAATGTGCCTTTTATAACATATAATTTCATTCCACAGGGGCAGTCAGCAGCCTGCAAAAGCAAACTCCTTGGCTCTCTCATTACTGTAATGGTTCAGTAATGAGACTGCCAAGGAGTTTACATTTGCAAGTTGCTGATTGCTCTGGGGAAGGAAACTTTGTTTCCTTAAACATGTGGGTCTTGAATAAATTATGGCATTTTTAGAATAGTTTCGCTCTGCTTCTTTGTTGTATAGCATGCTTTTCTCTTTTGCTGTTGTCTTCTTTTTGACAATAGCTTCCACCCAGATCCAGCAACACAGACTCGATTCACCCAGTCATTGACAATGGTTTCCTGGCACACTTGATTTGATTATCAAGATCATTCTAAACCTTTACACACATATACACACATATATAAAGGCAAATTGCTGGTAGTGCTGTAGAGTTCCTTACAAATGGACTGTGTGTTCTATAGAACTCATCTATACTTATTAAAGTATAGCTATCCGTTGAATATTGTAGGACTTTTCGGTCTCTCACAAAACTATTTCTGTACTTTCTTCCTCATCGTTAATGCAAACCATTCCCTGTGCTGCTAGCTATATTACAGATATGTGCTTCCACTGGTACCTTTTTATTATAATGTCTAATGATGTCCTCTGTCTGCGTACATACATACTTTCTATTTCTATTACAATGCTGCTAACCCAAATTGTTCATTCCTAAACCAAAAGTTTTAGTTATCTGGAGAATAAAACTGGAGGAAACTAAGAATGTTTGATTCAAGAGAAGGGGAAATGTTATCTGATTGAATGTTGAGGTAATAAAACTAAATGGGCCAGGGAAAAAAACCCTACACTGACGGTAATTTCTTTGCTCTTCTTAGTTTAACAAATGTCACTGATTTCCATCCTTTCCCCCCAGAGTCTCAGTAAATCTATACATCTACAGAAGCAGGTGTACCCTTGCTGATACTGTGATTTTAATTATGGCTTTGCCTGTTCCTCATGCCGGAATATTTAACAAGAGCAATTTGGGCTACTGACACAAGCTGTGAGATCCAACTGCAGCTCCATTTGAGCTGCATCAGCAGTAATTAACGTTAAGGAGAACATCCACACACATCTGGCATCAGAGAAGCTACCAAGGCATCCAGCAGGGTCTACCAACACTGAGGACTTGCCCTGGCACTACCAACGCTTGTATGCCTTCAAGTCATTTCTGACTTATGGCGACCCTATGGTAAACCTACCATGGGGTTTTTTTTTTAAGCAAGATTTGTTCAGAGGGGGTTTGCCATTACCATCCTCTGAGGCTGAGTGAGCGTGACTTTGACCAAGGTCACCCAGTGGGTTTACATGGCCAAGTCAGGATCCGAACCCTGATCTCCAGAGTCATAATCCAAGGCTCAAACCACTACCCCATGCTTGCTCTGTACCATAATGTATGAATCTGTGAACCATCATTTAAATGCCCCTGAATCCCCTCGAGAGACAAGGATTGAAATCCTACATAAGAGTTGCATAACATAAATCTCCAAATGTGGCATTACATGATGTGCTGCATGACCCTTGTGTTGGATGGCAATGATGTGCAGCTGTATGTCATGTGGTACCTGGAGGAGACCTCATCAGATGAAGTGGGAGAGAAGAGCCAAGATAATGCTTCAGTCACAGAAAGGAGGCTGGTAGTCCTTGGGTTCATAGAATCATAGTGTTGGAAGAGACCCCATGGGCCATCCAGTCCAACCCCCTGACATGCAGGAACACACAAGCAAATCACCCCCAACAGATGGCCATCCAGCATCTGTTTAAAAACCTCCAAACAAGGAGACTCCACCACTTTCCAAGGGAGTGTGTTCCAGTGTCAAACAGCTCTTTCTGTAAGGAAGTTCTTCCTATTGTTTAGGTGGAATCTCTTTTCATGTAGTTTGCATCCATGGTTCCAGATCCTATTCTCTAGAGCAGCAGAAAAAAAACTTGCTCCATGCTCAATAGCACAGCCTCTCAAATACTTAAACAGGGCTATCATATCACCTCTTAACTGACTCTTCTCTAGGCTAAGCATACCCACTTTGCTATAGGCAGAAGTAGAATCCAGATCATTCCACGCAACTCCAGCATATCATGACGACAATATGCAGATATTTCATCCTGTGGAGTGTGGTAGATTAAAATGCAGGCTGTAAAGGAACAAGAAATGCCATGATCAAGCTTGAAAGGAGAATCCTGAGCTAATTAGACCAGCTGTGATTTACAGCTGGCCCTAAATTGGTTCAACACAGACCATTTTCTTGGTGCAAATAATCAGCTCCAACACTCCATGTGTAACCTTTTCTGATGCATTGTGAATCTCAGAACTTTGGCATGTACCTTGAATTACTGTTCTTAGTAACTCCCTTATTGGCTGTGGACCTAGCTCAGAACTCGGATGCTTGGCCAAACATCTGCTTTGGTTGACACCTTGTGTATGACGTGGTACTGGCATGGTATTTCCATTCTTTGTTCTTGTGGACTGTGGGAAGTAAAAGTCTATGTTCTTGCGGACTGAGGGACATAATAGTACCACATTCTATTCTGCTTTGGTCAGACCTCACCTAGAATATTGTGTCCATTTCTGAGCACTACACTTCAAGAAAGTTATTGACAAGTTGGATTGTGGCCAAAAGAGGATGACTTGAGTTGGTATAGGGTCTGGAAACCAAGCCCTATGATTAATGGTTTAGGAACTAGTTATGTTTAGACTACCAAAGAAGAGAGGTGATACAATAGCCATATTTGAATACCTGAAGGGATATCACGTAGAAGATGGAACAAGCTTTTTGTCTGCTGCTCCAGAAACATGAACCAATGGATCCAAATTACAAGAAATTCAACCTAAACATTAGGAAGAATGTCTTTGTTGTAAGAGTTGTTCAAAATTGGAACAGACTGCTTCAGAAGGTGGTGGAAGTTCCGTCTTTGAAAGTTTTTAAACAGAGGTTGGATTGCCATTTCTTTGAAGTGCTTTGGTTGTGTATTCCTGCCTGACGCATAGAGAAAGTGGGCGTGAAGCAATACACTAGTGGTACTTTATTATAACAATTAGGACCATCTGCATTAAGTAGGTACTATTTCCTCATTATAGTTTAATTTTTAAAGGCAAAAAACTGCAGAACGATCTCTGTTCATCTCTGGTCCATTTTCAGCTGTATCAGAAACTTTATCCTCCTCAGATACATTGACGAAGTTAATGCTGTTTGGCAAAGGCTTTCAGACTAGAGGGCTACATTGAAAAATGACCCTAATCAAATGAAAAACTGATTTGGCATCAGTAAATATAGGCAAAAACGATTCACTCTGAGCAGTCTGGTCAGTCAGTCATCCCTATTCATGTGTAACCATTTCACCCAGGGAGCTGTTGCCTGTGAGAAGCATCACTAGATTTTGATCATTGAACACTTGTTCTTAAGTTATATCCAAACATGCTCTATTAGAACATCAGCCCTTCTCCCTCCCTCCCTCCCTCCCTCCCTCGCCTTTCCACCTTATTGTGCCAACATTATTTCTTGAGCCTTTAATTATTTACAGTTTCTAGCTGCTTTTTAGCTCCTTTTTGAGAACATTTTAGCAGATTTTTCCAAGGTTTATGCAATTCTGTTCTCAATCTTATTTTCTTTACTACTGAAAAAGCAATGAGGTTTTTTGCCACACTATTGAATTACCTATGTTGCTCTGTTACGCAATTACCCACATTCTTCAAAATGTGGCGTTTTTCTATTCCACATGATGGACAGTTCTGTGTGATCTGTGAGACTCCACATTCCAACATCAACTGAAATATAATCTGACGAAAGACAGCACCATATAATCCTGCATCTCTCATCCCCATGGACTGATGTGATGAAAACGATTTACAGTATTGTATATGAAATGTTGAACAGGAGTTCCTCAAATCAAGACATTTTACACACACACTACACACACACACACACAATTATATTTACAATTAATACGGATTAATTGAGAGTTCAAACACACCAATTTGTGTTTTTATGAGGCAGGGTAGTATACTGGAAGCTATGAATTCTGATTATTCAAGCATCTGCATACTGCCGTAGGGACTTCTTTTTTTTAATTAAGAAATACAGCCTGCAATAATCTTCTGTGAGTACCAGTGAGTCCCATTTGGATGTAAAGTCATTAGGAATTCTAAAACATCACACACAAAAAGTCAGTCAGATAATGCAACATGGGAATCGTCCTATGATTATTTAACTTCTTAATCTCTGACATGGCTGTTTGATGGAGGTGGGGTGTTAAAGAAACCTTTCATGGGAAAGAATCTAAAAGATGAATGCAAAATCTGGGTGGAGCTGAGGATAAATATAAGTTCTTCTTCGTGGTCTCTGCGAATCATACAAATGGGTTTCACTGCGCCTGTGCAGTGCTGCTCGGAACCTATTGGAATCACTGGGCAAAGTTTACTTTGCAACATATAGAAACTTTTTGGCGGTAACTCCGCCCACCCGTTATAAGGCCCCTGCCTTCCCGCTCTTTTCCCCAGTTCCTTTTTTCCGCCGCGCTAGCTGCTTCAGGGAACTTCGCTCGCTTTAGCTTGCATTTGGAATCACTTCTCATCTTGACCTCGGACTGTTTTTGACCACTCTTTGTCTCCCGCCCCTGGTAACTTCGGACTCTCGGACTGTTGACCTCACTTGGAATTCTCCTCTGGCTCTGACAACTTCGGAAATGCCTGCTCCGTTCAAGAAGTGCGATATTTGTGGGGGCAAGGTGCCCGTCCAAGACCCGCACTCCTCCTGCCTGTTGTGCCTCGGCCAGAACCATGACACCAAGGCCTGTCTGCTCTGCAGATCCCTCTCTTCTCAGGCCTGGAAAAACCGTGAGTCCCGGCTTACTTCGGCGATTGCCCTGGGAAAGGTGCAAGAGGGAGGTTCGCGTTCGTCTTCCGTCCCGCCTTCCGCACCTCATGCTTCATCTTCTCGGGCCAGTGTGTCCAGCGTGACGTCCGTGAGGGCCGCCGTTTCCAGCGTGGTGTGTGTCCCGGCCGGGACAATTCCTTCCACCACCTCTGATGTGGCCCGTGGCTCGAAACCGCCCAGTGCCACCGACGAACCCTCCAAGCGCCCCCACAAGCTTGCGGGGACTGAGGGTACCGAGCCGGCCTCCAAGTCGACAAAGAGATCGGAGGGCTCCCATGCGAGGAAAGCGACGGAGGCGGAGGTCCAACTCGCTTCGCCTTCGTCCTCCAGGGCATCCAAGGCATCTCGCCACGCTCCAAAGCCAAAGGAGCCGGCTGTGCTTTCGGGAGCGGCCCACATCCCGTCATCTGACAGGGCAAGGTCTCCAAGACCCTCCTCATCAGGAGCGGCGGCTGTCCTCCTGGATCTTCCGGACAATCCTTTTCCCACCGGAAGAGACCCCGAGGCCGGGAAAGAAGAGGCATCACGACAAGACGGGTCGTGACCCTGCTTCTAAAAGGGCTAAGCCGTCCAAGGATCAGCCCGGTACCGCCCCACCGAAGGCGAAGGACAAGAGGCGCTCCCCTTCCAAGAAGGCCCGCGCCTCCACTCCGGCAGCTCCCCGTGATCCAGAGCCTGCGCCCGAGGTCCGGCTGACTCCGGTACCGGACACGCCACCGCCTCAGCCCACCATGGACTTCGTCCATGGGACGGAGGACACCGTTCCTCCTCTCTCTCCGGAACAGCGGTCGCCTCCTCACTCCGGGAACGACAACTACAAGGACCCGCCCTGTAGACAACAGATACTGGACCTGTTCCTCGACACTCAGTCGGGCCGGTACTACATGTCGGTATCGGAGGACAGAGCAATCAGGGAGTTCACCAGACTGAACCCCCATCCAGCAGACCCCCAGCATGGCACCTCGTCCAGATCGGTCCCGACCGTATCCGTGTACGAGAGGCCGCCATCTCCACCTCGGAGGCACTCACGCTCCTCGACCGACCTCGTCCCGGTCTGACTAAGACCCCAAGTCAGAGTGATGGATGCCCTCTCCTCTGACTTGGACTCCGATGAGGAGCCTTTGCCTCCGTCCGAGGCACCATCCGATGAGGATGTCCATTCCGTGTCGGCCTCGCCTCAGAGGATGCACAATCCTGAGCCGTCTTCCCCGTCGGATGACGTTCATTCCTTCAGTGAGCACGTCGTGAAGATGGCGAGGGCTCTCGACATCGAGCTCGCTTTCCCGGACGACAACGCTCAGGATCCGTTGGAACGTCGGGTGCACGGACGGGTGCCTACTCCACCTTGCCTCCCTCTGCTTCCGTCGCTTCAGACCATCATTAAGAGGTCTTGGGACTCCCCGGCCACCTTGTCTGCATCCTCCCGCAAGGTAGAGTCGCTCTACAGAGTCGCTCCGGCAAGTTGTCCCTGGTTGGCCGACCACCCCAGGCCGAACTCTGCGATCGTGGAGGGAGCTCAACACAGCTTCGTCCCGAAGCAGACGACCTCCCCTGTCGACCAGGAGGCAAAGAAGTTTGATGGCCTGGCCAAGAAGGCCTACTCGGCAGCGGCCCTTGCGGTGAAGGCCGTCAACTACACTGCCTGCATGGGGGCCTACATCCAGACCCTCATGGAACAGATCTCCCCCCTCATCCCGGACATTCCAGATGAGGTCCAGAGGCAGTTGGTCGAGGTCAGGGACGAGACACACTCCATCGGAAGCTGGCTCATCACCACTTCCAGAAATATGGCTGACTGTGCAGGGAGGGCCATGTCTGCATCCATGGCACTCAGACGACACGCCTGGTTGAGGGCCTCGGACCTCAACCCTACCGTCAAGGCGGCCATCGAGGACATGCCGCTCGACGGGACCGGGCTCTTCCATGCCGAGACCGACGACCGCCTGAACAGGAAGTTCAGGATGAAGGCGGCGGCGAAGAAACATGGCATGTCCTCGACACCGGCTTCTCCATTTCGGAAGCGTCAGCACCCGTGGCAGCCGCAAGGTCAGTCACAGGGGACCTTCTCCCAGGATCGGCAGTCCCAGCAACAGGGCTCCCAGAGACGCCGCTTTCCCTCGCAGTCTTCCTCCTCCTCTGGCCGTCGCAACTTCCCGCCTCGGTACCGCAAGTCCTGCCAGCAGGACACCGACCAGGGGAAGAAGATAACCTGAAGGGACGCAGCGCGCTTCGTCCCTCCTTCACCCCTCTTCTTCTTGGACATTTTGAGGCCCTTTGTTAACATCTGGGCCTCCATAACATCGGACTCGTGGGTTCTCAACATCGTCCGTAGGGGTTATGCCCTCGAGTTCCAAGAGCTCCCTCCAACTGGAGCCTTCATGTCCACTCCCCCCCTCGGACACCCTTCTCGACGAAGTGCGCGCCTTGCTTGGTAAGGGGGCAATCTCCCCCCTACCGCCCGACCAATGTCCTCGAGCCTTTTTCTCCAGGTACTTCACGGTACCGAAAGCGGATGGGGGCATTAGGCCCATCCTGGACTTGAGACAATTGAATTTGTTCCTTGACTACCGTCGCTTTCGAATGGTAACCTTGGCTTCCATTCTGCCTCTGCTTCACCAGGGCCTGTGGTTTGCGACCGTCGACCTGAAGGACGCCTACTTCCACATCAGGATTTGAGAATCCCACCGGAGATTCCTCGCCTTCGCTGTCGGCTCCACCTCGTACCATTACAACATCCTTCCCTTCGGCTTGGCCACGGCTCCAAGGGTCTTCACAAAGTGCATGGCACCGGTGGTGGCATACCTTCATCAAAAGGGCTTCATGGTCTTTCCCTACCTGGACGACTGGCTGTTTGCAGCCGAATCCCAACACGAGCTGCAGGAGGCAGTCTCATTCGCCTTGCACCTCTTGGACTCCCTCGGGCTGGTCGTCAACAGGGAAAAGTCCCACTTCACACCGACCAGGCAGGTCAAGTTCATCGGGGCCATCCTCGACTCCGAAAGTTGCTCAGCCTTCCTCCCTCTGGACCGGTTTCAGGCCCTGACAACATCCCTCAGGCCGTGCATCTCCCACAGAAGGGTGAGAGCCAGAGACATCCAAGTCGCCCTAGGCCACATGGCGTCGACGACATTCGTCACCCCCTGGGCAAGACTTCGTCTTCGGCCTCTCCGATCCTGGTTCCTTTCGGTCTTCTCTCCGGTAGAAGACCCCCCGTCCAAGTGGCTCACGGTACCGAGACCGATAGCCGCCTCCCTCAGATGGTGGTTGGACCGCCGCAACGTCTGCACCGGAATGCCCTTTCATCAGCCCCAGGCACAACTGACTCTGACAACCGATGCATCCCTGGAGGGATGGGGCGCTCACCTGCTCGACTTGGTCATCAAAGACAGGTGGTCCACACAAGACAAGCTCCTCCACATCAACGCTTTGGAGATGCTGGCAGTGGAGAAGGCATTGAGGGCGTTCGAGTTCGCCGTCACAGGAAAGGTGGTCCTCCTGAGGATGGACAATACCACTGTGATGTATTACATCAACAAGCAAGGTGGTACCAGGTCCAGAGACGCGTCCTCCTCCAGGCGATTCACCTTCCCGGGGAGGACAACGAGCTGGCAGATCGCCTCAGCAGATCTCCCTCGGTGTGCCACGAGTGGAGTCTCCATCCCGAGACGGTCAGCGACCTCTTCAACCGGTGGGGAACCCCCCGGATCGACCTCTTCGCAACCAGGTGGAACAGCCACTGTCCCCAGTTCTGCTCCAGGAAGCGAATGGACGGATCCCTCGGAGACGCGTTCGCCTTCCTCTGGACGGGAGAGCTTCTCTACGCCTTCCCTCCATTCCCTCTCATCATCAGGGTGGTGTCCAAGATGACAGTGGACCACTCGCATGCGATCCTGATCACCCCGTGGTGGCCGAGACAGCCCTGGCTTGCATCCCTTCTTCACCTCTCCAGGAGATGCTTCCTCCATCTCGACCCTCGTCCGGACCTGCTGTCGATCCAGGACGGACGGATTCTCCACCCGGACATCGAGAGCCTGCCGCTGGTAGCCTGGAGGATACAGCCCTGACTGCCCTGCCGGAGGCAGTAAGGACGGTGATCCTGGCTGCAAAGAAACCTTCCACCCAGCGGTCCTACGCCCTGAAATGGAGGAGGTTTAGCCTCTTCCTTGACCGAAAGGGCTTGTCTCCTGCTCAGGTTTCCACTCCAGTGGTTCTGGAGTTTTTGATGGCACTCATGGATGAGGGGCTGTCCCTTACATCCCTCAAATGCTACCTGTCTGCCATTTGTGCCAAATACCAGTTCGGGGGGAGGGTTTCTTTCTTCAAGGACCCTTTGGTGAAGGGGTTCCTTAAGGGATGTGCCAACCTTTATCCTCCTGTGTCGGTACCTACACCGGCTTGGAGTTTAGAGGCGGTAATGTCTGCCCTCCAATCCAAGCCCTTTGAGCCGATGGCCACAGCGGACTTGAGACTATTGACTTGGAAAACCGCTTTTCTTGTGGCCATCACCTCTGCCCGTCATGCGGGCGAACTCTGTGCCTTACGGAGGGACCAGCCATTCTTGAGGTTCCACAAGGACAAGGTGGTCCTCCGGACAGACATTACTTTCTTGCCGAAGGTAGCGTCTGCTTTCCACATGTGCCAAGACATTGTGTTGCCTACTCTCGCATCCAGCCCGACTTCGGATGCGGAGCGACGCCTGCACTCTCTTTATGTCAGGAGAGCACTGGCGTTTTATTTGGACAGAACTGCTGCCTCCAGCCGGTCCGAGAGACTTTTCCAATGCTACTCGGAACCGAAAAAAGGGTTGCCTGTGTCTGCGCAGAGGCTTTCCAAATGGGTGGCTGGTACCATCCACCTCTGCTATGGACTGTTGGGCAAACCTCTCCCTGGCAGGGTTCGGTCTCATTCCACAAGGGCAATGGCAGCATCCTCTGCATTCCTGTCGAGGATTCCCTTGGAGGATGTCTGCAAGGCTGCTATCTGGTCCCAACCTCTGACTTTTATCAAACATTATAGGTTGGACACCAGGGCCATCCGAGACGCAGCTTTCGGGAGGGCTGTGTTGGTTTCAGGGTTGCATTGATTGCACTACTGATGGTTTGTGTTTCAGTACTTATGTACAAATATACTGTTTACATTCGGTTGAATGTTGATTTGTACAGTTCTAGGGGACCGGTCTTGCATGACCTCTGTTCCCTTCTCAGGTTTAGCAATGTTATTGCTATGTTTGCCTTTTCATGAACAACAAAGACTGACTCTTTTTATGGTTCAAGGTGTTTATTACTGTAATAAATATACCTTTGGTTCACCATAGCTTTGGTTTCAGGACACTCCCTCTGCCGCATACCTTAGCTTGTCAGTCTAAACCCATTTGTATGATTCGCAGAGACCACGAAGAAGAAGGACAGGTTGCTTACCTGTAACGGTATTTCTTCGAGTGGTCATCTGCGAATACATACAAATCCCACCCGTCCGTCCCCTCAGTGTCCTGCTCTCATTGGCTCTTTCCATCGCCTGCTTGGTGGAAAAATTGTGGAACTGGGGAAAAGAGCGGGAAGGCAGGGGCCTTATAACGGGTGGGCAGAGTTACCGCCAAAAAGTTTCTATATGTTGCAAAGTAAACTTTGCCCAGTGATTCCAATAGGTTCCGAGCAGCACTGCGCAGACGCAGTGAAACCCATTTGTATGTATTCACAGATGACCACTCGAAGAAATACCGTTACAGGTAAGCAACCTGTCCATATGCAGTGTTCTTGCAGCAGAGATGGGAAAATCTAAGTTGTATATTCTGCTTCTACACTTTAAAAATGGTAGAAAGAGTCTTCAGGTTGTAATCTGCCATACCATGGTGGAAGCAAGATTTTCATTCTTCACGTATGACGTTAACATGTAATTAATCTTATGAACAACCCCGGAATCTGCTCAAAAAGTGTGGATATATGGGGCAGGGCCTTCCCTGTTGTAGTTGCCCATTGCAGGATACAGTTCTGAAAGAAACCTGCCTGTGTACATTTTTGTTAGTGCAAATGATGGGTTAAGTACCTAAATACTCTAAAGGCACCACATCCTGTCTGATCTTGGAAGCTAAGCAAGGTCAGTCCTGGTTAGTACTTGGATAGGAGAGTGCCAACAAGTATCAGGTTCTTCAGAGGAAAGAACTGGCAAAACTACCTCTGAGTAGTCCTTGCCTAAGAAAACCCTACGAGATTCCTTGAGTTGCCATAAGTCGGCAAGTAAATTGAAGGCACATACACACACAAAATGATGGAATAGGTTCCCTCTATTCTGGTGTGCCTGGGCTGCAGTGCTGGTTCTTATTCCTGTGTTAATTATTTTCATTGTCTCAACTGAACATTAATCACTGTTTTTATTTGCATTTCCCTCTTTTATACTGTATACTGGGTTTAATTTGATTTAATTCTGTTTTGAGTAAAACATCATCTGGTGTGTTTTTTTGGGGGGGGGGGGGTTGGAGAGGGAGTGTTTTTGTTTTTTTGGAGGGAGAGGGAGAAGTTGTAATCAACGTACAATAATCCATAGGCTGTTTATGTGTTGCCTTAATCCCCAGCCATTAACCAATCTGCTTGCATATGATGACAGCTGACATCCAACAACATCTGGAGAACCACAGTTGGAAACCATCAATAAACCTCTGAGTGATTAGCCAGGAGTCCCCTTTGCAAATTGAACAGACTTGTTTCCATTAGCTATTTTTAGCATTCCTTGCTTCACAAGACAAAGTTTGTTGCTAGCCAATCAAATAACAGTTTTGCGGTTTACGGCTGTGAAGAATTTTGAAATACCACTTGTAGTCAAATGAGAATAGTTAACTTTTCTTTCTGGCAAAGATTCTCTGACAATTGAGTGATATGCAGTAATTAAAATGGCAATTTATTGAACCCACAAATATATTTAATGTCTCAATGCTTTCCAGAGTGTACAATCTTTGGTTGGCAAAAGAATAGAACACAAGTTGACATTCTTATCTAAGGATGAATAGAAAATCTGTGAGAATGTATAGGCAATTCGATTTCCACCAAATAACTAATAATTGGAGTTATCCACGATAGGCAACAGTTTAGATCCAGAAAGGATGAGGTGGAAGGCAACTTGCCCACTCCCATGGTACACTCCCCTAGGCCTAGAGTCTCTTCTGAGCGTCAGGGAACCCTCCTGAATGAGATGAAATATGAGGACTGAAGAAGAATCAATAAAAACCAGCCAGAGTAATTTCTGACATTATCATCTGCATCAAAATCAATGACAAGTAAGCTCAATGATGGCTGATTCACATTTGATTTCAAGAACATATTCACCAGGAGCTAAATTATAACCAAGCTTTGGGTATTTATATCAAACTTTCACATATTGTTACATGAATTGTAATACAGCACTTGGAACCAAAACAATTTTTCAGTGCCAAAGAACCCATAATGTATAGTAGAAATGTTTCCCTCGTGTCTTGGAGGACCACCAGTGTAGGGGTTCACTGGGGACAAAGAAAATGAAATAACTTCTAAGTATTTGAACAATATATTTTTAGAGATGGTGGCCAGCATGGTATAGCGGTCTGAGTGTTGGACTAGGTCTCTGGGAAATCCAAGTTTGGTTTCCTATTCAGCCATTGAATCCCACTTGGGGTATATCCATACTACAAAATTACTGCAGTTCGATACCACTTTAAATATCATGGTGCTTCTCTCTGTGGAATCCAGGGGCTTTTACTTTTGTAATTCTGGGATTTTAGTAAACTAAAGCTCCAGTGCTACAGTTTAGAAGAATACCTCTGAGAATTAAAAGTGCCTCACCTAACAACAAATCCTAGAATTCCATAGAATGGAGCCGTGCATTTAAAAGTCTATCATACTTTTATAATTTTTATTATTATTATTATTATACTGCTGTGATTTTGTAGCGTGGCTACATCTTGAGTGATCCTGAGCAAGTTATAGTCTCTCGGCATTAGATAGAGGCAGTAACAAACCTCCTCTGAATAAATCTTGCCAAGAAAACCCTAGGATAGGGTTGCCGTAAGTTACGGTTATTTTGAAGGCAGGGTTTTTATTGGGGAGGTGCATTGGGGAGGTGCACCAGATGACACCCAAAGGGCAAGTGGCACCACTGATACCCAAACATCTGCCTTTGGGCAGAAAAGGGCTGTGGCATTTACCTATGTCCCTTTAAAATGCTGGACATACATGCGTATATACAGTAATCAACCAGATGGGTTTTGAAAATACGTTGGACAGCAAAAACAAATAAATACAGCGCGCCCGCGCCATACGCGAGTACACTTTACGCAGCTTGAGCATACGTGCTCAAGCTGCGGGGCACGCGCGGGGTGGAAGGGGCGGCACGTCCCATTCAATTGCAAGGGCGCACACGCCCGTTGCGCCCTCGCGCGCCGTCGCACCGCCGTGCACGAGCCCCATTGTTTACAATGGAGCTTGAGCATAGGCGAAATTCACCTTACGCGGAGGGATCCAGAACTGTAGGTCCTAGAACAGATCAAGCTTGAAATTTCCCTGGAGGCAAAGAAGACTAAATTGAAGCTGTCTTACTTTGGCCGCATCATGAGAAGGCATGAATCATTAGAAAAGGCAATAATCTTAGGAAAGGTGGAGGGAAGTAGAAAGAGAGGAAGATCACATACCAGATATATGGACTCAGTTAAGGAGATCACAGGTATGAAGTTCTGCGAGAAAGAAGAATATTGGAGGATAGGGAGTCTTGGAGATGTCTCGTTCACAGAGTCACCATGAATCGAGATCGACTTGAGAGTGGCTAACAACAAATAGGTATGTGGCAGTTGTTTTTTAAATATCCACAACCCACCTATGCTAACATTTTAAACTTTGCCTCCATAGATAATCTTCTCATATGTTTTGCTATCTTTCTCTAATAATTATATCCTTAATCATTTCAACAAGCTAGCGGGAAACTACTCCAGGGTTGCTTAAATCAGGTCCTTAGTGATGAATATCTTTCCTTTAGTGTTAACTACTTTAAAAAATGAGATCCTTTCCTGTAATTAATGCCCCATCTGAATAATGAAAAACTGTAATTATAGTTTGCAAAAGTGACTGGCTAACTGGTGGCAAACTTTTGAATTTTATGAAGTAGGAAACATTCTTAGAATCCCTCCTTGCTTATTAGGTATTCCATCTCTCTTCATATATTCACTGAAGCTTTCTAAAGTCCAGAAACAGGATATTAGTTAACTTGACCTAGTTCTCTTTATTGTGCAATATTTATCATTATGTACATAAAGGCTCTTGGCAATTAGTTTTTTGAATAGCTGGATATTACCTATTTCAGTCTATGCAGAACAAAAGATCTAACTCAGTTGCAACTCAATGCATTTTTAGTACATATTATGTTGTGTTTACGGGGTGACCTTCAAATGCTAGTATTTGTGGTTTAGCATGATAAATAATGTCATGCATACTAAATGAGCTCATCTCTCTCTTTAATATCTTACTGCTTTCTGGAATTCCACTAACCTCAAAAACTGCAACTCAGCTCTTAGTCCCACTGCACACAACACACTGGTTTCCTCCCCACAAGAATATCTCATTTTTGCAAATTTCTTGGAGTTTTATCATATGTTTGAAAACTGCAGTAAAAAGCTTTTTTATTTTCACACATCATTTTTTAAAATGTATTCCAGTAGTATTCACATTTATAAGTCAGGAGAAGGGAACCTCCCTGTCTTTGGGACTTCAGCTCCTATAATCCATAATTATTCAACATTTCAAATATAATGATTTGGAGTCAGAGTTTGAAACATCTGGAGGACACCAGAGTATCTGTCCTTTACCGTGGTACCCTCCAGATGTTTCAAACGAAGGCATTATTAAATATTTGAATTCACAGGCAGCTCAGTTAACAAAGGCGTGTTACAGACTGCCCGTTTGGGGCATCCTGTAACCGGCTCTTTCCCCGCCGGATCGGGGCCTCAGCTGCCAGAACGGCAGCCTCTGAGGCCCCGATCTGCCGCTTTCCAGGCCGTGGGGAAGCGGCAAAAGAGGTGTCCTTGGGGTTTCAAGCCCCAAGGACACCCCAACGGCAGCAGGGGCTCGGGCCCTTTCTGATTTGCGTCGCTGGTGCAGCCTTCACACAGCTGCACCAGCGACGCAAACCAGGAAGGAGCTCCATTTCGGAGCTCCTTCCCACTCCGAAAGGGCACACTAAGCGACGTCACGACCGCACTTCCCCGTTTGGAAGGGGCACCGCCATTTTGTATGGACTCAGTCCGTACTAGGGTTAGGGGCATCCGGAAGCGACGCCCCTTTTTAACCCTAGTACAGACTGAGTCCGTAGTTTAAGGCCCGTCTGTAACGGGCCTCCACCTCTGAAAAGAAGCTTCTTTTTACAATTCCAGAATTTAATAGCATTGAGCCATGATAGTCAAAGTGATGTCAAACTGTGTTGATTCTGCAATGTAGATGCAACCCTGGGTTTATCTCATTTCTTTAGTTTGAATAAATAAAATTGAGTTGTATTTGGGAAGAAGACATTTTTTTATCTGCTAGCAGCTTTGACAATACTGAGCAGAACTGGGAGCCAAGACTGACCCTTTGCCCCAGTGACACAGCCCCCAACTATTACGTAGAAGAAAGCATTTTCTGCTTCTTGGCGGGGTTGCTACTAAGTACAATTCCCCCCTTGGTGGCAGATCACCCCAAAAGGATGATCAATAAGAGTAAGGATGACATCCTTTTTCTTTTTGTATGCATTGGAGAAGCTTAGTAGGATGACAAGAAGATGTTACTCCTGATAGCTCTTTGCATTAATGTTGTGCTATTGTAATTCAATAGTTGTGTTTATTCCATATTCATTTTAAATTACTTTAAGCTGCCCTACTGGTCTGTGGGCAAGCAGAAAGATTGTGAATAAACACTGGATATAAAATAAGTAATTTGGCTTTGCTTTTGCTGTTGTTGTTATGTACCTTCAGGTCAACTCTGACTTATGTTGACTCTGTCCTGGGGTTTTCTAGACAAGATTTATTCAGAGAAGGTTTGTCATTGCCTTCTTCTGAGGCTTGGAGAGTATGCCTTGCACAAGATCACACAGTGGGTTTCTGCGACTGAGTGAAGTTGAACTGTGGGCTCACAGAGTCCTAATCCAAGATTCATACCACTGCAGCACACTGGCTCTCTAAAGTCTAAACTCTAAAGTCTAAACTTTGGTTTTTAGATAAATTTATTTAAATTTCTTCCATGCTGCTTTTTGTGTGCTCAAGGGCTCTTCAAGCTTGATCTTAAAAAATGAGAATTCTCACAATATAGCACCTTAAAGTAATATAAAAATTCCCAGTTGTTGCCTCTGCAGCCACTTGCACCATTTCTTTTGGGAGGATGCTTGTAGTGATTTTTTGGATTTACACTAGGGCTCTTCCAAATATGTATTTTTTAAAACCTGATTTGCTGAGCAAAGTTTTATCCTGATTTTTTTAATAATTAAAGAGTAATAGTACAAAAGTGCTATTCCACAGATACATTATAGCACTATAACCAGGAAAAGAGAAAGGAGCACCTTGCTCCCATATGTCTTGGATTTAAAAAAAAGTTAGGAAAAAACAAATGTTGCAGCTGGTGATTTCTTTGCCCCCCAGTGTGCCAGGGAACAGTACTATATTTGTGCTCACCGGCTACAATTGTGTTTTTTTTCCTTCTTGACCACACCAGGAACCACCAGCCAATGAGCTGTTGGCCAGCAACAGTCCATGGACCACTACACAGAGTAGTAGCGCTAATCTCTCCATTTTTACAGGGTACAGATGACATGAAGAGGGGCAATAACTATACGATGCAGAAACTGTAAAGGAGGTACAGCAAGTTGGGATGCTGTAATTATGTCCCAGCCCATGTTTTGACTTATGAACTGGGTTAGTACTCATACAGCACTCCAGATGCTGTTGGCTTGCAAGTCCAACAGCCCTAGCCAGTGGTGAGCAATGCTGGAGGGCTGCGTGATTCCTGTCTTTCATATAAACCATGCATATGAAACATGTGACCCTCCATGCTGTTGGATTACAATTTCATCTTTCTTTACCGTAAACTATACTGGCCAAGGATGAGGGACATTAGGATCCAACAACCTATGGAGGGCCACATATTCCCAATATGTGATTATAAGACCCAATTCAGGTGTTATAACCTTTATACACTGGGGAGGGCACATGGGGCACAACATGCCAACTCCACCGTCATATCACTGAGATTTTAATTATGAGGAAACTCCACTTAAGGAAGCCACATCCTATAAATGGAGGGTGATGAGAACAGTGATAGAAACGGAGGTAACACACTCATACCCCCACTGAAGAAGAGACAGTTAAGAGGTGATATGATAGCCATGTTTAAGTATTTGAAGGGGTGTCACATTGAGGAGGGAGCAAGCTTTTTTCTGTTTCTCCAGAGACTAAGACACGGAGAAATGGATGGAAGCTACAGAAAAAGAGATTCCACCTAAACATTAGGAGGAATTTCCTGATGGTAAGAGCTGTTTGACTGTGGAACACACTCCCTCAGAGAGTGGAAGAGTCTCCTTCCTTGGCGGAGGCTGAATGACCATCTGCTGGGGATGCTTTGATTGTGAGTTCTTGCATGGCGGGGGGTTGGACTGGATGGCCCTTGGGGTCTCTTCCAACTCTATGATTCTATGATTCTCCCTCTTTCCATGTAGAGTTTACATTATGTAATGTTATTGTCAGCCTTTATGTATTTGCATTCCCAGGAAGAATTTAAAATCCTAGTTCTGAGTTGCGTTGGCACCAGATAGTGGCTATATTTTCTTTCTTCATCCTTTCCCCATTATGTTTTGCAACATAATGGCAGCAGTAGACCATTTGCTGCCTATCAGCCTTTGAAATGTCCCCAAAATGAAGCACCTCTCTTCTGAGACATGGAGTTGACAGAGCTACAAAAGAGTCCTCCAAGGTATATACCAAAACCCAAATTTCTGCCATTTCCCCCCCCCCCCCCTCATTCTTCTTCAAATTCAATTCTGTTAAATTTTAGTTTACACTTTACTGTTTTGTATTATAGACTTTGGTTCATTTTTGGTTCATAGCATATATGTTTTAATGTGTTTTATATGTATTGTTAGCCACCTTGGAAACCACTTTGGGAGAAAGGCGGGATAAAAAATAAATAATAAATAAAATATGGGGCTCACTTTTGGTTCATATCCCACAGCCCTTCCATCAAATATGGGGTTTTCCCACTCCAATCCCACCACACTGCCACCAAATGTGGGGATTTTCTTTCTAGAAACCCCTCTCTCACCATCAACAGTGGGGCTTCCTCTCAGGAAATCCTATCACTGTGGCCAAGAAGTTTATCAAACGGGAGGAATTTCTCTTAAATTCGAATGAAAAGAAAGTGGTGCCAGAAAGCATTCACTTAAAGTCGCTAGTTTCGCGCAATTACATGAATACGCATTGCATTTGAACTGGCTTCCCATTGCCCGAAAATAGCATGCCATTGCCCGAATTTGCGTGTGGCAGTCTATCACGCAATAACATGAGACCCCATGACTGTGTTCGGATTGACTTCCCATTGCCTGAATTTGTGTGTAGTGGGTTATCATGCAATAATGTTAAACTGTTCAGATTGCCATCGGATTATACTTCCAATTCCCCTTCTCTGATAAACTCCCAAATTTAGAGTTTCTGTCCTTCCACTCACCATATATGAAAACATCCACTGATCATCAAAAGGGAGGGCTTTCCCTGATTCCCACCTCTGCCATCAGTGTAAAGACTTCTTCCTGTTCCCCTTGTGTGGCACCAAATGTGGGAACCACCTAAATGCCCTCAAAGATGCTATGAGGAGTTATATAACTTCTATGCCCACTTAGGCGCCACCCTTTTATATTCACTGCTGCCACCACAGACAACCTGTAGGAACCCAAGCTTTTAGTTAGAAAGTGTTCCCAAGCGCCAGAAGTATATAAAAATAATAACAGTTCTTTATTTACAGATGTTAAATATAAAAAAGCAGATTAAATATTTATTAGATTGAAAACAGCGGACACACACTCTCTCTTACACTCCTCTTTAGCTAACTCAGACCCTTAAAATGCCTTTCATTTATTTCTAAACCTGACTCTTAACCATAAATTTTCAACTTCCACCTTTCTACTGTTACCAGCCATGCCAACCCCCTCCCTAAATCCAACTGTCTAACTAATCACAATATCAGCTCATTTCTGATTTATGGCAACCTTAAAGCAAACCTAGCAAGAAATTTTCTGCAGCTGAGAGTGTGTGACTCGACCAAGATCACCCAGTGGGTTTCGAACGCTGGTCTCCAGAGTTGTAGTCCAATGCTCACATCACTGCACAATGCTGGCTCTCATTCTCTACTATACAACTAATAAATTAAACAACATTCCCCAAAACAAGTCCATGACAATACAGGCCCTTTTCACATTACACAGTTATAGCGCTATGATACCACTTTAGCTGTCATGGTTGCATGCTGTGGAATTCTGGGGTTTGTTGTTTGGTGAAGCACAAGAGCTCTATAGCGGAGAATTCTAAATACCATCTCAAATGACAAATCCCAACATTTCATAGGGTGGAGCAGTTAAACTTAAATCATAGTGCTACAACTATGTAGCATGAAAAGGCCCCATGTTTTCATGAGCTTGTATGGGGAAATGTTGTTTAATTTATTAGTTGTATAGTAGAGTATGAGAGGTGTGTATAGTGACAGAGCTTTAAAGATGCATGCATGGACAATCAACCAACCCATATCCCTCAAAGGTAATTTAATGAGGGAGGGAGCTGTATCAGTCTAAAATATGTTAGTTTCTAGTCACATTAAAGAATAGCATATTTTAGTTGGGATTGGAGCGCGGGAAAGGTTACCCTTCTTCTTACAAAAGAGAAATATTAGAATAAGAAAACCAAAAATCAGGCTGATTTTCAAGCGGTTAGGCAAGCATATTTGTTAGAACTTATAGTTATGCAACATGCTTCTGCTGGACTGCCCCAGGCTTCGTGATTCTAATGAATATTCGTCAAAGTCTGTTGCTTTGTCTACGTCCACAACCAGTCTGTCATGTCAGAGCTGTTCCTACAAGAATCAGGACACTGTTCAGAAGCTGAGCTCATTATCCATAGGTGTGAAGATTCTTTTATTGACCCGTCCTGTCCCTACAGCTAATAGAACTGCCAGCTCTGCTGTCATTCTCACATCATCTGAACCAGAAACCCATTAAAAGCTTTGAAAGGAAACCCAAGAAATGGGCCATTCCAAGGACACAATGCTCCCTGAAATGAAATAGATTTAAAAAAAAAAAAACCTAGATACCTATGAATATCATAAATTAAATTCTAATGAATATCATCAATTAAAATGTTTAATTTTATAGCTGTGGCTAGGAATATTGGGCAGTCATTTTATTTTGTTAACGCTGTACTGAACAAATCTTATTTCAGGGTTCAATGTGCTTAGAAATTCTGGACTCTAACAAGGCCAGTTATATGAAAAATTTCAGAGGGTCTACTGAGTGTGTGACATAAAGGTATCACTGTTTTGTGGACTTGGGATGTTATTGTACTTTTCTGTATGGCTAACACAACTACCCCTGGATATATAAGCAGGATACAGTATGTCCCTAACAGGATGCCTGCTTTTTTTATGAAATATGCTTAATTTCTTTAATAACTTTTATGCTGTGAATGTAAATAATTTAATCACCCTTTCCCGTAAAATGTTATAATGCAAATCTTCCAATTTTTGCGGCTTTCTTTACGCAAATATCCTCTGGATAATCCAAACAGTAAGGTACTGGGAAGTGTAGTAAAAAGTACATGTAGGTCCCTGAACACATATTCACTCAACTGTCTTGGGTACTGTGCTGCTTATCCCACCCACACACAGTACATTGCAATTTTGACTGATAGTAGATACTCATGCTACCACTGGGAAATTACTTCTGTTATGTAGAGGTAAACAAGATAGTAAAATAAAAAAGTAACATCTGGTGATGCTTGTCCAACCTACTTATGAAGATGGTATGACGATAGTATGAGGTTTTAACATTTAGATTAGTTTGCTAGTAAAGTCACATGTTTATTGACAAAGCAAACCTATGCATGTCTACTCAGAAATAACTCCCACTGGATTCAGTGGGACTTCCTCCCAAGTCAATTTGTATAATATTGCAGCCTTTGTCTGCCTGCCATTGTATTAATTTTTACAGGGTAGTAAGAGTTTGCAGTCACTATGTTTGGAAAATAACGTTTTAGTTTATTAAATCAAGATAGACACATGCTCTGAGAGGACGCAGCCAGCCACTTTCCTGCCATTTCATTCTTCCCTTTGAGTAACTGACAAAACAAACCAGAGAGATACAGTAAACTATATTTTCTTGTCATACCTGAACCAGATACAATGGTAAACAGATTTTAAACAAGCCAGGATTTGGAAGCAAACTTGAAACCATGGTTTAAATCCTGGTGGTGGTTTTTTTTTTTTTTTTTTTTTTTTGGACACTGTTAACTATAGTTCTCTGTATAAATATATTGAGGAGCTTTATTTGACTACAGTTTCCTGACCTTTTTTTTTAACAGCAAAAGGGGTTGGTACATTGTCTAAACTAGGCCAATGCTTTCCAAGGCATTTTGAAGACTAGTATTTCCCCCACGCATGATAGTTTAGAATAATATTATTCTCTTAATGATCAGATAGGTATAGTAAGTCTTGAGTCTCTGAGGGCTCTGAAAGTAATTTCTGGTTATTTCCAATACATTAGCTCAAGAGCCTTTGGTAAAAGCTTTCTGAAAATTCAGGTCACCTTTGGGACTTGAATTTGTCCATTTTTTGTTTTAAATAGTGCAATACATATATTAATTTTGAATTTTTGGAAATTGGGATATTTAGCTAAAAACTGCAAATGCAGTCTTTCAGAAAATCTTTCATGATCATTCTTACCATAAGTCCACACCTTTATTTGTTTCTTTGTTTATAGTAATACTAAGATCTGTATGAGCCCTTATTGTTAGAGAGGATCTGGGAGAGGGAGAACTTACGGATATATGATGACAGGGTAATGTGGCAGTTCTACTTACTGTTTTTTCAGAGAGCAGAACATACAGTATTACCAAACAATACCTACAACTTGTTCCAGATTTAGGTTCATTTTCTCTTTATTTGGAAGACAGTAGTAGGATCTAGTATAAAACATCCCTATTTGGAACCAGCGTGGTGTAGTGGGCTGAGCATTGGATTATGATTCTGGAGACCAGGGTTTGATTCCCTGCTCACCCATTGAAACCCACTAGGTGATTGTGGGCGAGCCACACATTCTCAGCCTCAGAAAACCCCATGATAGGTTTGGAAATGACTTGAAGGCACACAAAAACAAATGGTTTTGTTTATTTGTTTGTTTTTGGCTTGTTTATGGCTTGCCACAAGCTGGGTTGAAGAAGGAATAATTGGGTTGAACAAGGGTTGAAGAAGGCAAATCTTACTTTGAATTTTTGGAATTTGGATTATGTATTTTAACCAAACACCATGGTCTATGGTATCGAAAGCCGCTGAGATGTCCAAGAGCACCAACAGGGACACGCTTCCCCTGTCGATGCCCAGACGGAGATCATCAACCAAGGCGACGATGGCCGTCTCAACCCCGTAACCCGCCCGGAAGTCAGTTTGAAATGGGTCCAGATGATCCGTTTCATCCAAGACCGCCTGAAGCTGGATTGCAACCGCCCTCTCGATTACCTTCCCCAAAAATAGCAGCAGCGAGACTGGCCGATAATTGTTATGTACCAGGGGGTCGAGGGAGGGCTTTTTTAATAAAGGTTTTACAATGGCCAATTTTAGTTCAGATGGAAATTGCCCTTCCCTCAAGGATGTATTAATAATCCGGCGTAACAATAAAGTTACCACCGGTCCCCCCTCGGCCGCTAGCCATGAGGGACAGGGATCGAGAGAGCAAGTTGTCTTCCGAACACTTCCGAGGATCTTGTCCACATCATCGGTACTTACCAACTCAAACCGATCCAGTTTAATGGAGTCCACGGAGGCTCTGG